>NW_021319382.1:3084031-3123011 GCF_001605985.2 Dendrobium catenatum
CTCATTAATTATTTAATTATTATTTATATTTTTAATTATATAATCAATACTTTTTATTTCAAATTTATTTAAGCTCATTATATTAATTTTTTATTACTAATTATATGTTAATTATTTAATTAAGCTAAAGATAATTAAATTATGCATAAATTATACTATTTATTAATATTATAAATTATATTAGTTAAGTTGAATTAAATTATTTCCTTCCCAATAACTTAGGAGTCCAAGGCTGTTTTTCATCTTCTCTATTTGGTCCTTGTCGTTCGACTTTGTTGTTTTGCGTGAGGCTAAAGCTTCGTTTGGGACGATTTTTTTACTGCTTCTTGAAGCAGCTTTCTAGTACAAAAATTTAATTTTTATACTAAAAAGCTGCATCAAGAAGCAGGAAAAAAACTGTCCCAAACGAAACCTGAGTTTTGCACGTGTCACTTCTTTATCTCCTCGTTGCTCTTCGACTTCGGTGTATTTGTAACACTACGACAAACATTCTTCTTTGAAAATATATATGATGAATTGAATTACATACTCCATGGTTGCTACTATAAATAAGATAGAGTAATCATCAAAATATATATATAATAAGTACTACTTAATCTTCTTAATTTTTCCTTAAAATTCAAATAGATTACCTTACGGTAAGACCTAGGGACTTGATATATCATAAAAAAAAAAATTATGTTGATAGGGCACGAATCTCAAAGTGAATACAAGTTGGAAACTTCAAAAAGTAATTCGGAGATCATATATATACTCTGATTTCAGAAAACTTATAATCGAACTGAACGTCTCAGAAATACGAACACCACGACACCAAATTAGACCCAATCCGAGCTTAAATGGGTCAAAATCAAAGACTGAAAACATCTTTGAAAGGTTCAAATCATAATTTGGATTATCAAACGGTTTCCAAACGTGACATGCTTCTTAAAACATCTTTTTAGTACAAAAGTTAAAAATTTTGTACTTGAAAGCTGCTTTAAGAAGTAGTAAAAAAGCCATTTCAAACAAAACCTTAATGTGCTACAAAAAATAAAAAAAATGAAGTTAGTATAAATATTATTCAAATATTCGAAGTATATTTTTAAAAATTAAAAGATTTCTTACCTTGCTATGTAGCCAAAAAACTAAATAATTTTGCTCCCAAAATGATGATGTGCTTTCGCTATCCAATTTAATCTCCTTTTTCTTGGAGTTGTCAACCTTTCCACACACTAAGATTTCTTTTGAGACGATTTTTCACTGCTTTTAATAGCAGCTTTTTAGTACAAAAATTAATTTTTTTTACAAAAAAATTGTTTTAAGTAGCAGTAAGAAAGATAAAAAAATAATAATAAAAAATAATTTAAAAAAAGCATCAAAAAAACTGTCTCAAATAAAACCTAAAACTTGAAAGAGGATAATTGCTTCTTATTGATTAAGCTAAGGGGATGCCTTGTCCTTAACTAGTAGAAAGATCTCAATCTAGTAATGAAAGATGATATGGTGGTTATTTAATATGGAAATAATTAAAAATTATATTTTAATATGGAAATAATTAAAGTTATTGAAGGTTTAGGTTATTTAATTTAAAATTTGTAAAATTCATAGTCAAATTTTGAAATATAATTAGTTCTATATTAAAAGGAAAATATGATTTATGTCCCGTATAATATTCATAGTTGGCCAAAGATGCTTGTGGTTTTGTTTTGGATAAATATACTTAAATGTTTATTTTTGACCAAAATGCTCTTTATTTTAATTGTAGACTACTTACTTTATGACCATTATGAACAAAATTGGTTTAAATAGATTTGTAATCAAAGCATCTTTTGAACCTAGAGGGGATCATGTCCAAAAAAATTTTCAAAATAAATTCAAACAATGAGTAGCGCCTACTAAATTTGTGAGTTGGATTTCTCATTCATGTCTTCTGCTTGTGTCTGTGAGTATTTTGTATGCATAGATGTGTTTTTATTTGTTCTGAAGTGGGTCCCAAGGAATATGTCTAAATGTTCATGAAAATCTGAAATTTTCGTCTAGGAGCGTTGTGGCGCTAGGCTGGCAACACTATTTTTGAAAAATGAACTAATGTCCCAGTGCCAGGGTCGAGCGCAGTGGTGTCGTGCTCTTTAGTGCAGAGAGCTGGTGTAGCAAGGTCAAGCGATGTGGTGCTAGATTAAATTTTTATAAAAATATTCAAAACCAATTTTAAATCATTTATTAAAACTTAAAATTTATTTTATAGGGAGGGAGAGGATTCTACTCAGAGAAAGTCTAATTTTGGGTGCCTCTGACCTCTCAGATTTCAATACATAAAAAAAAAATTATTGAGTTAATTTATAAATTTATTTTACATAAATAAGAATAACTTTGTATCAGCAAAACTTTCATTGTATAATTTTTTTTTATATTATAAAACTAGTCATTCTAAATATTTAGGTATTTTTCTGAGAAATTTTCAATAAATTAAAAATTTTGAGGTTTTTGTTCAAAATTAAGTTCAAACAAGGCTACAACTAGAGGTTTAAATATTTTTATTCCTTTAAATATGTACTTTAAACCTATTTATTTTGCATGGAATTACATTTACTTTATTTGGTTTAGTATGAATACAAATGTCCAAATTTATAATTCTTATGGAGAAGCATTATATAACCTAAGTTACATATAAGCACTATAGGAAAATCGTCAATTACCGGTGACAATTTCCGACAATTTATATATGTTTTCCGGCGGTTTACAAACCGCCATAATAAATTGCATAGGAAAGAAAAACCGACGGCCATTTTCCGGTGGCTAAGGTTTCCGGCAATTTTTTGGGGTTAAAACAACCGGTAAATTCCGGTGGTTAAACCGCCGACGCTTACATGCCATAGAAACTACTATTCCAAACGAAGCTTAAGAAGCTAGACATGAGCTCAGTGGGTCAACAATCTATCTATACCGGCAAATTATTAGGTCCGGTTAGCCACTAAAAATTTGACGCGTGGAATGTATACGTGTCCGTGGAATTTTAAATCAAGCGAGCCAAAAGCGCAGGTAAAGCGCAGTCAAAGCGCACCCAAAACGCAGTCAAAGTGCACCCAAAGAACAGTCAAAGCGCACAGTCAAAACACAGTCCACGTGTCAACTTTTTAGTGGATGTCCGAACCTATTTTCTAAGTCTAGTGATCAGACATAATAATTTGCTATCTATACCACTATATTTCTAGTTAAACAATCTATCTACACCACTATTTCATTAGTTAAGTCATACTAAAACTACATGTGTGTTCTAATCATAATGAATATGATTATTTTTACTATGATCAATCCCCTTATGCGCTCATTTGAATGTATAAAAACTTGCATTTAAATCATTTAAAATTCTCCATTATACTTATATCATCCATATATCATATTATTAATTACTTCTATTGTATAAAATTATTTCTATAACTTCTGCATTATATTGTAATTAATTATACAACATTTATATTGAAAAGAACTTCATAAGAAAATTTTATACTATCAAAAAATTCACACATCCAATTCACTTTCTCTCCTCTTCTCTTAATTTGCATTAATCCTTATAATAGGACACATAGGGCGGCGAACAAAATTCACATTTTGTTCAAGACAAGAAATCGGGACGGAGAATCATTATAAGATTCGAGCGATTGTAATCACAAAATAAGGGTCTGTTTGAAACAGCTTTGTCATTTCTTTACTTTTCGAACAACGATCACAATTTTATTTTACTGTTATTTTCTCATTGATTTTGAGAAAATTTTATAGTTGAAAAATGATTTGTATAATAAGAATAGTTAAATTATTTTTGCTACAACTTCACAACCAACTCAATAAAATGTTGTAGCATCTCAAATGGAGCTAAAAGAGTCACATAAAATAATAACTCATTAACACCTATATTAGGAATACCCTATAGTGATTTTTCTATGAGCTTAGCTCAATGAAAACTCTTATGCTAATAATTAGTACTGTGAATAGTATTGATCAATATTAATATTAAACATTACTGGACTAATAGTGGCCAAAACTAACCACAATACTGCCTAGAAGGGCAATTTTTTTTTTGTTCTTTGAGCTCAAAAAAGTTTTCTCACCAAATTGTCCCTTGTCCAGTAATTTTTCATGCAACACCAAGGGATCTCCAACCGAAAATCTCATTTTTTCACTCCAAAATGTCGTGAAACTAAAAAATGTCGTGATTCATCTCCAATCGAACTCCATTTTGCCCCGTAATGGTCTTCTCTTCTTTTCGTGCATTTCTTCGGCAACTTCGGTAGAGACCAAAAAATGGCGCAAATGAACAATGCAACACTAATATTGGTATCGCACTGTTCATCCGCGATGAAATGGTGTAAGAATTGTTACTCGGTTGGAATGACCGTTCCATTGGAGATGCTCTAAGGCTTCATTCAGGACAACTTTTTTAATGCTTCTTGAAACAATTTTCTAGTACAAAAATTTTAATTTTTAAACTAAAAAGCTACTTCATAAAATAATAAAAAAATCGTCCCAAACGAACCCTACGAATGCTCTATTCCAAAAAACGGAGGATTGTTTAAAATGAACAAAAATTAACCAGAAAAAACAAAACATATCCAACAATCATAAATCAAATAGGAAAACATTGGTGCCATATGAAGATCCCACTAAATTTACGCAGCAGAAAGAGCTCTCTGCGTCTGCCTCACTATGTTGCAGTAATTCCTTCACAACAATGGGAGAAATAGTTGGATGAGTTGCCAGGTTTTATGCACAATACATAAGTACAAAGAGTAGCAGTTTCTCATGCTTGGATTTCAACGCTTTCTGTTGCTTCGTTTTTCAGATTCAGAATCCGTTGCTCTTCATCTGATTTGGGCGCTTCCTTGATTGTCTTTTGAGAGTTGGTTGCCTTGCTTGTTGAAGGCCGATTAATCTTTCGCTTCGCTGCTGATGCACCTGACTCAGAACAATTAAGTTTTCTGTCAGAAATAAAAATAGCAATATAGGTTTCGTTTGAGATGGCTTTCTTGATGTTTCATAAAGCAGTTTTTTATATAAAAATTAATACTTTTATATTACAAAGCTGCTTTAAGAAGCAGAAAGAAAATCGTCCCAAACGAAGGCATACACAAGCAAGGGCTTTTGAGGATGGTGGCAACAGGTGCGGTGTGAATGAAGAAATTATAATGGAAGCTTAACAAGAGAACCAAGTTGTGCATCAGCAATGGAAAGAGAAGCAACCACATGATGACTGTTTAAAGATTATAAGGAAAACAAAAAAAATCTACAAAAGAGTAAAGATCTGTGTTGAGATGACGTCTATAGTTCACTCTCTAGCATTTATTCATCTAAACTTTCTATTAATTTCTCTAGCACAAAAATAACTTACTAGTAACTCTTCTTGATATAAAATTAAATTGATCATCTAATCTTTGACATGGTTTACATTTTCCTTTCCCATACATTCATTGTGTGCCACAATCTTCATTTCCTTATAATTATGTTAGTTCTAATCATCATTATCATCTTCATTATTGGAAGTCTTATCCCGAATATTTAGAGTCGACATTATGAATTTTCATTTTTCATTCATTATTGTTTAGGGTTGGGGATACTAGTGATAGTTAGGAATCCTTAGAGTCAAACCTAATGTTTGCAAATCAATTTAACAAGTTCCATACATGTAAAAAAAAAAGTTCCATACATGTAATCTTAAATTTATTATTTCTCTTTCCTAAACTTTTAACCCACCCTAATTTTAACCTGTCTTACAGGCACGTTTTTTTAGCACTAGTTGCACATATCCAAATCACCCAAATCTATTTTCAGTCACCTTATCTTTAATAAATTTTGTTCTCATACCCTCATCTCGTCAAATAGTATAGTAAGATCAGTATCGTATTGGACGATCTTATGAAATTTCGTTCATCCCAAGGATCTTAAGAAACTTCGTTCGTACGAAGTTAAATTGTCTGAACCATACGATTTGACCACCTTTTTCCGACAAATTGTCCAGACGATTTACTTCATCTGATCATATTGTACGAACTTAAATCGTACTGTACGATTAGCTGAAAATTTTATAAATTGGAGGAATTTATATTATTCAATTCACTCAAATCCTTGAATTCCTTTCTTCTCTCTCTACTCATACCTTCACATCGTCAGGTACTCAAATGGCTAGATGGCGCAAGGAGGCTCTTCCTCTCATCACCCTATGGACGATCGCTTTCAATCTATTGAAGATGAAGTCGCGTACCACAGATACAAGGAAGCTCGAACCACCCCCTCAAGAATGTTAAATCAACCAGGATTTAACTATAAGGTGATGAATATTTTCGCATCCACCTCTCTCCAATTTCTACTTACCCTTGCTTTTCCTTTCAACTTAGAACTTATATATGAACTCCTTGCAAATTTAAGGGTTAGTGTTGAACCTCTTCTCTTGCGATCATACGTCTGTAGAAGACCCATAGAGATCACTAAGGAGGACATAGGAACGTATGCCCACCTATCCACAGAAGGACCTAGACCCCAATCAATGGTTTCGCGAGGAGACTTTGATTGAAGTGCGGTCAACTTAACTTTCAGAAATGTGGGCCTAAACTAACATCAACCCCTAGTCCATTCCTTAAATCAAAATGCTTGTATTATCTAGCATATCCTTCGAACTCCAATCATTCCAAAAGCTGGAGATCGTGCCAATATTACTCCACTCCTTTCCTTAGTCGATTAAGTTATTATGACCAACACCTAATTTGATGAAACCCAAATGATTATCGACTATATTCAAAACCTGACTCCCATTCGACTTCCTTCCACTAGAAGAAAGCAAAATATTTCTCTTGGTCATGTCATTGCCTATATTCTAAATAAAAAATATGAACTTACATGCCCTGCAACTGTCGATAATTTTCCTATTTTCTACATTGATGCTTCCTTCCATATTCTGTTTTATCATCATCGAGGGCAAGAGCAAGACGAACCAGATTTTGATGAAGAAGAGGAAGCTGGTCTTGCAATTGTGCGTGCACCAGCACCAGCACCACAACCTGCACCAACATCCCACTCTTACCCTTATGAAGAGCTGATACAGAGGTTTAATCGACTAGGTCCCGCCTGGATTCTCATATTCAGTAGCAACAACAACAACACAAGGCGAAAACGGCATAGTTTGGAGAACATTTCTCTTCTATTCAAACATATTTCCAACCACCACCACCACCACTTGATCAGGGGTCTTCCTGCTTTTAGGTTTTGTGTGTTGTATCTCATTTTTTATATTTTGTTGATTTTTATGTCTTGAGTGTTCCTGCTTTGTAATGTCAAAAGGGGGAGTAAGTGTTTGGTTGTTTATATTAAGTGTTGATTTGAATGTTTGTATTTTAAAAATCAATTTATTGTTGATTTGCCTTTTTTAAAATTAAAAAAAAAAATCAAAAATCAAAATTAAAAAAAACTCTTACCCCTATTGAAGTCTTTTGTAAGAACTTTGGCTGTAGAAGGAACTTTAAGGGAGAATTTCTTGAGAGAACTTTGAGCTTAGAGAGGAAGAATGTGAGGTTGTGTGTGAGGGAGGAGTGTGAGGGGTATTCACATGGTTGCTTCAGGCGACCTTGCACCCAGCTACCTCCTATGGCCTTGGTGAGTTCTTGAAGTTGCTCTTGGGAGAGAAGCTTCAAAGTCAGGGTCCTGGGTTCTTTGTCTTCATCAGGAGGGTGAAAAAGAATTGTGGTTCTTTGTCATCACCAGAAGAGTGAAGAAGGTTTCCAGGTTCTCTGCCTTCACCAAGAGGGTGAAAAAGGATTGAAGGTTCGCTGCTATCATAAGGAGGACATAGCTTCTGGTTCTTCGTCGCACCAAATTTGGTGGAAGTGATTCTTGTAAGAGCTTCTCCTCGTTGTGGGGACAAAAGAAGAGATACTATAGTGTTAATGCAATACCCGAAGAGGACTTCGGAGAGTGAACGTAGGTCAAGGCTGACCGAACCCTTATAAAAATTTTGGTGTACTCTTTCTCATTTATATTTTACTTTTATGTATTTTTATTTATGCACTTTAAATTTCCTACAATAATTTCATCTTTTATTATAAATTGCAATTAGGTAAATTCATGGTGTGCTAAAATGAAAATTTTCATATTTTGATTGATATATTTTCGCCTCAAAACAAAATATTTTTAAATTATGAATTGCTTTCGCATGTGTTAAGTTACTCATTTAGATTTATTTTTCAAAATAGTTTTCTAGCACAAAACAAAAAAAAAATTTATTGTTGTAGTAATTATTTTTTAAAAGTACAAATTCATCCCCTCTCTTGGTGAGCCTAGGGATAGTTCACCAAGGTCTTATAACCTCCCCGAATTTTCAAGTGGTATCAGAACGGGTTTTGGAATTCACAATTTTAAAATCCCCAAGTAAAGATCAAATGGTGCAAATTGGAAATAAAAATACTATGGAGAGTTATTCAATAATCCATCTTGGAAAATTTACATATATACATTTCTGCAATTCATTAACTATAAAATTTGACATATGATTCAAACTGGTTATTCACTTCCATCCCGAGTAGTTAATGATGGAGTCAAAACTGATAATGTCCTTTACTAAATAGAGTCATGAGGATATAGAGCTTGCTCAATTAAATGCTAAATGTTTAATTTTTTTTTTGTGCTTTGAAATCTGAGGATTATATAAGAGTATCTACCTGTACTATGGAAAAAGAAATATGAGATAAATTGTGCATCACATATAAGGGAACTAGTGAAGTCAAAATGTCTAGGTTAAACATTCTATTACATGACTATGAACTCTTTGGCATGAAACCTAGTGAGACTATATCTGAAATGTACATTAGGTTTACACATATAGTAAAATAGGATGTCACCATAAGAAAGGCAGAGTTATCCATCTTGGCAATCGACTCTGATACTAGTGCAAAAGAGTGACATACTCTGTCACTTTCTTGCTTCCTTGCTTTGTGCTTCATACTTTAATTTTAATTTCAAAGATTTGAGCAACATCCCAATCTTTTGAGAAGGTTTGTCTGGCGACATCCCATATTTCCTTTGCAGTGGATAGAAACATAAACGTATCGCTAATTTATGGAGTCATGGAATTCCACAACCATGAAATAATTATGGAGTCAACTTCATCTTATGCCCAAAAATTATGATCTCCTTCTTTCAGTCCTCCTCCGAGGACGTGGTGTATTTTTTCTTTCCCTTTTAAGTAGGTTTTCACAAATTGAGATCACTTCAGGTAATTCTTCCCATTTAGGCGATAGGAAGGTTGCATGCTTTGGAGATCACCTCATTCCTGGTGCACCATAAGATCCTCAATTTGATCAAAGCTCTGGTTTGAATTTCCTTCAGACATTGTGGTGTCACAAAAATAGATAATAATAAAGACTCTCTCTTAATTATATCAATAATGAAGGTCAAAATTTGAGTGAATAGGAATTTAATAGATCGGGTTGCATGCCCGACTCGATCTTACGAGTCCCGCACAAATAAGAAGAGCTCGACCTCTTCTTCCGTACGCGTGAGTTGGTTTACAAGCAGGAGGATCCGTCTAGCACATCATTCGGCACCATCAGTTCCTTTGTTCAGGTTCGTCGCGTACGCAGGAGGTACGCTCGGCCCCGTCCTGCACACAAGAGGCTCGTTCGGCTCTGTCCTTCCTGCACGTTGGTAGGCTTCTTTCGGCTTTGTCCCACACGCAAAGGGGACTCGTGCCGCTGGTTTTGACAACCAATTTCTAGGGCAATGAACGCCTCCTCTTCTTACTTACGATAGTTTCCTCTTCACTTCCTTCGGTGCTCTGATGCCATGTTGAATTCAGGAGTTTGAGAGGTAAAAAAATCATACTTTATTACACAATTTCATCCCTATTTATATATCTATATAGAGGGTTAAATAAAGAAATAACTTAATTACATAATCAGGCATTATCGCCCTCATATATTCCTTCCTAAATCAACTACCTAACTATGGAAGGGAACAATCGTAATTCAGGTGGGCGTGATTCGGGCGGGCTTCCCACGGATCTTGATTTGTGGCCGTGGGATCTCTTTAGAGAGAGCGGCTGGGATTTTAAAATAGTGTTTGCAAACTTTATTATTTTTTATTCCTCAAATTTCATATAATAAATCTAATATTAAATTTAGACCAAGTTAACCCTTCCTTACTTTTGATTCTGATTGGGGTTAACTTGTAGTGCATTACTTAAAAGTGATGTCCTAGCCCACCCTTGCTTTCTTTTCACCTCAATCAACAAGTTATAGCGTGTTAGTTAGGTGTGACATTATAGTCCACCTTTATCTACTTTTCACCACAATCGAGTTAGGTTATTACACTTTGCCTCGGAGGAATGCCCCAACATGAATTTTGTGATCGTCTATCAACCTAAAATTAACCCTCAATCTTTCACAATCAAGCTAGGGACCAGCAATGCAAAAATCAAAAAGAAAATTTTAAAGAATAATACAACAACAACAAGCTTTTAACCACTATGTCGGGTTGGCTACATGAATCCTTTTTCTCCATTGTGTTTTGTTAAGAGTTGAATTTTCATTTCAATCTAATTAAAAATGTCATTTTTAAAGTTTTGTTAAGAGTTGAATTTTCATTTCAATCTAATTAAAAATGTCATTTTTAATACTATCTGACCAAATCTTTTTAACTATATCTCTATCTTTCTTAATATAAGCCGGATCTAATACATCCACTCTCCTAACAAGGTTATTGAAAGACCAATGTTCTGTGTGACCAAACCATCTAAGACGACTCACTCTAATCTTATCTGCCACTGAAGTACTTAACTTTTTCATGTGCATACTCGTTTAGCATTTGATCTCTAGGTGTAAAGCCACTCATCCAACTAAGCATCCTCATCTCTACAACACTTAATTTTATGCTTCTCTTTTAATAGCCAACAAATTATTATTATTATTATTATTATTATTATTATTATTATTAACAATAATAATAATAACAACACTAATATTAATAGTAACATTAATAATATTTTCAAATAAATTTTGGTAGTGACAACAAAACAATACTAAACAATATATGAAAGGATTAAAATATGAATGGTTGGTCACATAGATGAACCCACCAATCAACAAAAATATAATCCAAGGGAACCAAATGTTGATATGCATACCAGCTAGTTTAGTTAGTCTAGTAAACATCTTGAGTTCATACCCTATCTACAACAAATTTGTAACTTGGAATTTACCATACACATAAAAAATTATTAAAAAAAAAATCTTAAGTGCCTCTAGCCTAACCTTATCAAAAAGCCTAGTGACACCAATAGCTAGAAGACAAATAATGCACAAACCAAAGGGTCAAGCCAAAATTTATTTAAGCCAAATATAATTGTTTGACACATTTTAGTCTTAATCATTGACTCAATTTTTGAATTTGCATTAATTCATAAGAGGATTAGATGATCATGCAGACAAAATAAGATACTTGGAAGGGACAGAGAGCACTATTAAAATTAGACATATAGAGACATACCATTGTCAGGTAATGAGAACCTCTTCCTATCCTGCGAATCTAATTGCAGATTCCTTTCTTTTGGAGTGCTTTTGGACCTTGGGACCATACCATAAGATCTAGAAATGGCTTCAACTGGCACCAGGTTGGAGGCACCCACCAGTTTCACAGAACGATTTGATGAGGATCCACTTCCTTCAGAATGAGAGGGAATAGTTTTCTGAATGACACAATTTGAATGAAGAGTAGAAATAGGCTTCCTCTCAGAAAGCTTCAAAAAAGATGTGGCTACTTGCTTTCCCTCTTTTGGTACATTTCCATTAGCCATAACTCCATCTTTGATATTGATGTCAAGAAAACGATTCTCCCATGGCCGGACTGCCATCCATCTCTCTAACCAATTCCAACCCCAACTGTTTGTATCTGGTTCATACCCTAGAGGGCCTGTCTGCTGCCTGGAACCTGCTTGCCACTGAGAAAGACCAACAAAAAAAAGGCTAAAAAAAAGGCTAAATGACCTATTCATAGAATAGATAATAGACAATATACACTAAGTGACCCTTTCAGTTTATAGATAAGACTCAAAATCTGCACTGGACACAATAATAATTGTACATTTGTTTGACATTCAGCCTCGATTGGCTTGGAGAATTCAGAATTTCAACATTAAAATGTCTCTTAGAAGTCATTACTATGCAAGCACGTCGATATTTTATAATAAATATTGGTTATGGTGGGAAGGATTGATTATAGTTTATGCGAAAATGGCCATCTTGTATCACAGCAACATTTATATTCTGCTGCAACGCAGCAGAAAATTAGACAAGCCAAAGGAATGGCCAAAATCACAAATTTGAAAGTGGTTGATTTAGATGAAACCCAAAATAAAGTCAATCCAACAAGCTCAAATGGAACAGCATTGTCAAAACAGTACAATGAGTTTATAAGATGCTATCGTATTCCCTTTAAAACATTTCTTTTGATTCAGCAACTTCCATAATCTGAAGTTGTAAAAAAATATATTGTCCATCATAAAATTTCTGGAGCATGTACTTTTTGAAGTTAAAACATTTTTACAGATTTGACATGTCAAATCTATCTCACTTGATGTTGTTCTGATCAAGGTGTACCTGATGAGAAAGAGCATAAGCCATCGCTCTCTCACGTTTGGCTGCAGCTTCTTTCCTTTTTAGCAGTTTTGCTTGCATTTCCTCAACAGATCCAACACTGTCACACCAACCTTCCTGCATTCATAGAAATTGATCTTAGAAGATGAGGCAACGCATTTAAATTACATTGGAACTGTAATGTTTTGCACAAAGGAAATTTATGCTTTCTTTATGCTTTAATAAGTGAAAAATCATAGTTTTAGGAAAAGAAAAACAAGTAAATGGGTGAATTTGAAGAAGTTCCAAAGCAGACAACCTACAGCGCATGTGGAGTTGAAGTTCAAAAATACCCTTTATTCAAAAACATGTATGAGGAAAGTTTCAGGACCTCCTTTAGCTTGATCTTACTTTGGTCACTTGAAATAAAACAAAAGAATGAATATACTTTCAGCATATTCAGAATTCAGGATATGTACAAACTTGAAGCAGTTTTACAATCAACAAAACTAACAAATATATGATAACTCTAAACTTTAATTGTACGCAAGAAAAAAAAATTAATCAAGATCTTCATTGCTGCCTTGCTGGTAAACACATTAGTTGTCATGAAAATGACCACTGAACAAGTCCCAGAAGCAAACTAATATATAAATTGCCATTTCTGGCAAACAGAATATAGTCTCTCGTGGAAATGACCAGCGAACAGCGCAGTGGAACCAACATACTCTAAACAACAAATGAACAGAACTTGTCCTTTTTTGCTACAAATTTCTAACTGTACATGAACCATGATGACATAACAGATAAATTTGATAGAAGTTGCTAAAGAGCAGAAAACATCATAAGAGAAGTAGAAGACTTGAATAGAAAATAAAAAAGCAAAAGTAAGAGGCTTGAATAAAAAATACAAACTGTATTGCTGTTGTAGAACTTATGGTAACCGCACCATTTCTGATGCTTTGATCTTCAGAAATTTTCTTACAAAATATTGGTCATTCTATAGGATTGACTATAGGGTGCTCCATCCATATATGGCACATAATGCCTCTGGCAAAATGAATACTCCTACATATCAAGTTCTCCTAAACAATGTATGCATGTCAAATACAAAGGGACATACATATCTGAAAGCAACTTTAAAGAACTAACTAGAATTGGCAAGGTGGCAAATATGAAATCTTAATGGATTGGTTTCCTAAAATCCATGTAGATTAAAGGAAACCAGAGTCGAAAAAGATAATGGTGAGATAGCATACCTTCTTTTCTGATGCTCGGATGGTTATCCTATTGTAGCTTTGGAGCATTAGCTCAAACGTCTATCTAACATGAGGTTTTTGTGTACAGATATATTCTAAGTAATTCAATAGACGAACTTGGACAACCATACTACCAAAGGAAGAAACTAGTTAATAAACAAAAAAAAATCATAATTTGCATTGTGATGCCCAAATAAAACACTCATAAGCAATAAACAAATCTCTAATATGGACCATCATCACCAAGTAGCCTTGTCAATTACCTCTATTTCTTTAACATGTGCATCCTGAGCAACCTGTTGTTGAGCCGTTTGCTGCCCAAGTTGACTCTCCAAGGCTATGCGCACTCGCCTTGCTCTAACACGGGCCTGGACTCTAACCAAAGCTTGCATGCAACGAAGGGTTATTGCAGCTTGTTTCCTAACAGCATGGCCCCTAACAAGGGCCTGCAGTTTGACAAGTCCTTTCAAAGCTCGTAACGCTCGTCTGGCCTGGGAACATGATAAATGTTTGCAATGTTTGGGTTATTTTTATATATGAAATGTTTAGCAAAACAGGATATATGAGCAAATTTATCGTGTTAGCTAAAACGGATCAGCAAGCCACATCAGAATTTTCCGGGAGTTTGGAATTTAAACTCAAAAACACAGGAGGCCTTTTGTAGGACTCGATGGCTTAATACTTAGCCTCAAACATTTTAGCCACGAAACTATAATAAACATAACAAAGAGATTAAACAAATAAATTAGATGAATTATGTGACTCTCCATAGAAACTATGCTAACTGCAGATTTGGGGAAATGATCAACAATGCAGCCAAGTGAAAAATAAATACTAAAGCATGCTAATTGACAATCTGGACACCAATAAGAGTACACGACTGGTATTTTCAGAAAGACACTGTGCTGCTCAGTGAACTGACTTTGAGAATGCATAGAACTTTGAGGCAAGCAAGTAAATACCAAAATTCATCTAACCTTACAATGCTGATACGACAAAATCACATAAAAACTATACTTATGCCGAGTTCATTTGATGTCCAAATATCCACAATCTCAAATGGTTTGTAATATCCGACATACTCAAAATAAATGTAAGCATAAACTTTTAATTTTGGGTTTTTCATCTATTATACGAATAACTGATCATTATCTCTGTCACAGTTAATTGAAATATAAAAAATGATGTTATACATATTGCAAAAAAAAAGGTTAATTAATTCTTAAATAACAGCCATTTCAGCAGTTGCCATCTAATTATTTTATTATTAATGTTGTAGCCACATCACTTAGCCTTGCATGCATTAGAGGGATTAGAAAGAGGCTGGAAATCAACAGCTGGGTGGAGTGTTTGAAAGGAATTAGTGTAGTAGTAGTAGAATATAATAGTGCATAGTGGAATTTTCATCCTATGAATAAAGCATTTTATTTTCCCCTTATTCCTTCCGCGTTGCTCCCTGGCATACGGAGCAGTGCAGTTGCCGAGAGCTGCTGGCTGTGGGAGAACGAAGGGCTGAAGGAGACGGGCTACTGTGTGTGGGAGCTGCAGTTTTTTTTGGTCGCTGATTTCTGAGGTAATAAGATGTAGGAAGGAAGTTTCGGATGGTAAAAAGTTAAAGAAATCAGTAATTGTATTTTCTGTAATTGTACTTTTGTACTCGTGTGTGAAGAAATAGTGAGGAGAATAGTGAAAATTGCTGCTATTGTTGCTGAAATTAGTGTGTATTGTTGCTGAAATATGAATTTCTGAATGCTGAGTGTGTTGAAACCAATTGTTGAATTCACTAGGAAAAAGGAAAGAAGGAAAAGAGGGAGATTAGGAAGGAGAAAAGGAAAGATTGTGGGTTGAATGAAGAGTACAATTTAGGTAATTCGTAAGATATTCATATTGTTGTTTTATTTATTTATATGTGTAAATAAAGAAATGCATGTTTTAGGTGGTGTACAAATGCAAAAGAAAATAATACCTAGAAGAATGAATTCCAAGTGAAATGATATACCCAAACAATGCATCAAAAATAGTAGAAATTTTATATATTTGTAAATTCATAAATGTTATGTTTATGATAGCATTTTAATTTCAATTTATTCATGTAATTGTTAATTCATTAATTAGTGAAAATAATGTATGATTATTTAAATGGAATGGTATTGAAAAAATAAAATAAGTCATGTATAGAAGATAGACCCACACAAATAAATGTGAAAGACATGACGAGGTAAGCATACATTTTCAAAATTACAAAAATTTGGAATTTGGAAATAACCTTAAATGAGAGAGTAGCTTCAATTCTAAAAGTTGAGAATTTGGACCCAACCTTGAATTGAAAAGTTTAAATGGTGCAAAAACTTATAGTCATCATATGATTTGTCTAAAGGTGTTGAATATTTAATAAGATGGAAAGTAATGTTATGCATTTCTTATAATCAGTATGGAATTCCAATGCATTCTAAATTATTTATTAGTAATGTTATAATTATTTTTTATACATTGCTTGTATATTTCATTGAGTCCTAACTTATTAACAGTGGTTATACTGCAGGAAAGCGGAAGAAGCACATAAGATATTAGACAAAATGGGGTAATTATCCTTTTTGATATAATATATTTTGGGTGTACATAGAAGTTCAAGTGGAGGTTGTACAAAGACTTTTGGGGTATGTAAATAAATTTTAAAAAATTTTAGTAAAGCTGAGTATTTTTTTATTGTATTTGATGTTTAATTGAGATATATTATATGCTTCATATTGTTAAGTATAAAGCTTGATATTTTAGGACAAAGCTTGATATTTTAGGACAGTCTAAACATATTATTTTTTACTCATCTGATTCTGATAGAAGTAGCTTAAAACAGGTGCTAGTAAGAATGGACATATTTAGATTTTCCTTCTCTGTTATACTCCAGGTTGACCGTAAGGGGAGTCAAAATGGGGTGTGACATGGCTTGTACATTATAAGACCAATACTTGAAGCCTCCTCAACATTGTTGACCTAGATGTATGTATCACAAGACAGTATGAACTATAATCAGTCAAAAGCGAGCAACAATGGCCATAGACGCAACATCGCACAAAATTAATCAAAACATCTCAACCACAACCTAAGTTGTCCAAACATTGCCCATTTGTAAGCAGACTCTACCGATGCGTCCAAAGCATCAAATTTATCAAAAAAGCATCCATCTCCCTTAATTCAATCAAACAATATGAACATGGCTAGCGACAATTACGACATCATGCAAAATTGCTCAATCATCACTTGTGTCATAAAATGAATTGCATCGACATGTCTGAGATGCTAATATATTTAGAGATGACTTATTGTATTCTCAAATAGCCATACGATGAAATAACGATGAATTACAAATATGAAACTGCACAAAGCTACTCAAACATTACCCATTTATAAAACAGACTACATCGACACATCTAAAATGTTAAAATTACCCAGAAAGAACATCAATAGCGACTAGGCTGCTACACAAAAGTGAAATAAGAGATTTATCTGCTCATAAGGTGATAGCATGCATTTTGAGATGAAAGAAAGAAATGAGAGTATGTGAACATATTAACATAATTTTAAAATAAATTAATTTAATTTAATTTAATTTGCTATAGTTAATTTTTATTTGATTAAAAAAATCAAATCAATTAAATCCAAGAAAACCTCATTCACGCCAGTCTATCAACCGTTAATGTCTCGTCCTATCACTTCCCCTCTCCCTCATTCGCTTAGTATCATTCCCTACATCTTCTCCTCTCATTTTTTTAGCAAACCCACGAATAGCCCCTATCTCGCATTCGCTGAGCACTGCTCACTTGTCTCCTCCTCTAATTTTCGCACAAACCGTGACCAAACTCGCTTCTTCCATCTCCTCCTCTCACTATTGCACAAATGTGTGACTAGCTTTGCTGCCGTTCCCCTCTCCTCCGCACCCAGATTGAAACCTATCCTCAAACCGCTAATCTCCCTCACTAGGGGCAAAATCGGCCTTATTGTTTAGATTAGGAAAACTAAATTATCAAAATTTGATGACTTTTTTTTTTTGCATTATTGAGATTTCATAATAAAGTTAAATTCACTTGTAATTTTGAAATTTAATTATTTAAAAAAAAAATTATCTCATATTTCTGTGTAAGATTTATGATAATTCATTTTTTCAATTTAATTATAAATATATGCATAATTAAAATTTCTTCTATTAAAAATTAAGATTTATTTTATTTATAAGCAGATCAACACAACCCATATTGTATTCTAGTGGTTTGAGCTATTAAATTTATGAGCTAAATGGAATTTTGTAGCTCCATGATTAAGCATTTAAAAAACAATAAGATTAATATACAATTTTAATAACTTATTAAATGATCGTTCAACTTTACCAAAAAAATTGTGTGCTCGCCTTGAATTAAGGATTTTAATATGAACAAATATTGCTTTTATTGAGCAAGAGCTTCCTTCTAGGCAATAATAATTATTTAATATAAGCAATTTATTAAGATTTTTTTTTCAACCCCACATAGTGGGATAAAGGCTTGTTGTTGATGTAAGATATATATATTTTTAATAGAGAAAAAAATTATTTTGGGGTGGGCAAAAGTGGGCATTTGCCCACCTTGACTACATAGTAGTTCCACCCTCCTTGACACTCACGTCCCTCCTCACCTTCATGTTGACGCCTCCATCAGCCTACTTCAAGCCACCAATCACTCCAAGATCCATCGACATAGCCCAATCATCAACTCCACATTGGTGATCCACCAATCCTGCACCTCCCCATAGCCAACCTAGTCCCCACAACTGAGCAATTGCCATCTCCCTCAAAACTCCCAAAGGACCTCTCCCCTACCTCTCTTTCCCTTTCTCTCTCTCTACCTCTCTCCCAACTCCTTATCTAACTCTCCCTAGCTTCCTCTCCCTTTCTCTCTCCAAATAGAGGAAGAACTCTCACCAGCCCTCTCTAGCTCACCCTTTCTCTCTAACTCTCCATTTTCTCTCTAAACAAAGATAACCAAAAAAAGTCTCTCTCTCTCTCTAAAAGAAAAAAGCCAAGCCTCATGAAAGAGAAATAAATTAAGAAGAAAAAAATTAATGATAGAATACCTAGAATTAAAAAGAAAAAAAGCATGTATACTGAGCAATCTCTCTCACCTACGCATGCTTTTTAAACCTCATAAAAGAGAAAAATAAATTCTGACTGGCCTATACATGCTTTTAAAATGCGAAGAGATCAAATACTCTCGATCGTGTGTCCCATGACACCGATTATACACATTTTTTTAAAGCGTGGTGTGAAATCTAGCAACCTCGAAGACTATCGAAATTCAAACTACATGAACTTACAGGGAACAAAACATTAAAGACATCTTTGAAAAAAATAATCAAATGAAACAATAAAATTATAAAACAATAACGAACATTGAACACTAAATGATCTTACAAAAAACTTGGTAGAACTCACCTCCTCTTTCCCTTCTCAATTCCTCATTTTCTAGTGTTGCTGGAAAACTAAAAACCTTCATTTTTCCCTCAATCATCCAGGATCATAATAGACGTAAGGTGTGAAAACTATAAATTTAATGATAACTACTAGTGCTTTCAAGCTAGCTCTCACAATCATCCCGTGTTTCTCTTGATGATTGACTAAAGTGTGACTACTTTGTTAAGAATGAGATGAGATTGCATAGGATACATATGCTTATTTAATAAATGGGCTGAGTGTGAGTAGGGATTCTATCAGTCAAAATCATTGAATATACTGTAAAAATCATAGATAATACAACTTTAAATTATTTAACAGTTTAATGACATTATAATATACTAATATAGAATCACAATTTTTTGCAAGTGACCAAAATCATTAATCAAGCACTGCTGATGAATATAATAATCATAGTGGCTTGGCGTCCAGTCATGTTTGACTTGACATGATAATTAAAGTTTTTTCGCTTGAACAAGACTTTTTGAGCTTTAACTGGCTTAAACTCAGCTTGTGTTCAGATCAATAGTCAGCAAACCAAGCTCAACAAGGCAGAACCTCACTCATTTGCGGCTTGCTTAGACCCTAAATGGAGACAGTTTCCATTGCTAAGAAAAGGATAAGGAAAAAGAAAATTATTCTCATATTGAATTTCAAATCTAATGCAGTATGAATTCTCCAAGCATTGATATCTTGATGTACATTTTACAATGCCGTTTACTATCAAGTTTAATAGCAAGGATTTGAATACTAAATAATTGGAAGGCACTTCAACGCTACATAAGAAGGATATTTTACCAGGAAAGCTCGGAAAGCAGTTTGAATAACAGTTGCAGCCCATTCCTCTTTCACATTTTGTTCAGATTGAGTTGCAGCCTGCGACGACACCTGCACATGAAGTTTGGTGGCAGGAGAGTGTTCTGAATTTGAACTTGCTTGGACAACTGCATCTCCTGCCGATAGAGTAGTTCCAACAACACGCTCATCCTCTTTTACAAAAGTATCAAAATCAACAGAACGGCTTCTCCGGTGCCAATGGCTTCTAGTTGCATCCTTTTTCTGTAGTTTCTTCAAGCAAACGGAAAATGATGGAAAGCCAATCAAGAGAATGTTCCAGTAACTGATGTCAGTAGACATAAATATATTAATACCATAAACAAATTTTAAACATGTAGAGCATAGGAGCAGAGTGAAGAAATTAATTTTAGCTACTACTCTGAACCGTAAGGTAGTTATGAAGTCGAGTAGAAAGCCTAGAACTTGCAATTTTTTGTTTAGATAGATTACCATTCATATCCAGCCATTATGAATGACTTTCTTATTTCTAATATTTCTCGGTGCAGGTATTGAATATCCATCATGAATAGGTAGCCTCATATAAAATGATGTGATCCAACTGATGCTGGGATCAAACTACCCGTCACTTCATTAATGTCAATTTGTCTCATGACATGCATTGTTAAACTAAATTAAATGAAGCAGCAGACAACCTTTTCCTTGTCTTGCTTCGAATCATTGAGTGGATCTAAATGCTTTCTTGAACAATTTAATTCATAAGACAAGTAAATCCCCTTTTGTACTTCTAACTAAATATCTGATCGTGATAAAATATCTGAACTTTTAGGCAAAGCTACACTGCAGCAACATTCCATACAGTTTGAAGCATCAGCAAGGCAGCTAAGATGCATAATATTAAGCATCAGCTTGTAGGAAAAATAGAACACTGATCCATCCATCTGTGAAAAAGTCTAGCAGTATGTAGCATAACTCTCTAATGGAGTTGTTCATTGGGAATCAAAAAGGGAAGTGTTAGAAGAAAGGACAATGGTGCATTATTCCGCATGTCTCCAATAATTTACTTCTGAAATACCAGCTCTCATAAGCCATCATCTCAGATGGTGTATGTGAGAACCAGACATGACCGGTTCAATTCCGTATTATTTCAGTGGGCGAAATCCCATGAGCGGACAACTCAGGCGCGACCCAAGCGGCCACCGCGAGCATAGAAATGCCTCCTGGAATGGTCGATTCGGCATTTCAAGTGGATAAACGCGTGAGGGTGTGAAAAAGAATAACTCCTCAAATGAGAAATATCCGTTTCACTCATTCCTATAGAAGAAAATGCAAAAGGGAAAAGAATTAAGTTTTTCAAATTCATTTCTTTTGGCATTTTCCTACTATAATTAATCCTAAGAAAAGATAAGTTATATTAAAAGAAAATCTGGATAAGAGAATAAGAATTTAGATTTTTGGAATTCCTTCTTAAGGAAAAATAAGTGATTTAATTTGAGGGTATATACTTTCATTTCTCATTTCTTTAGTTGAAGAAACAATAAAAAAAATATAATTTTTTATTTTTATGTTGGAAGAATCCAAGTGATATAAACTTGGTTCAATGGTAGAGGAAAGAAGAATTTAAAGGAAGGGAAGTTTTGGTGAGATAAATTGTAAGGGAAATGAGATATTTTATCAAATATAGAAATAATAATAATCAAATTTAAATTTAAAATTTTAAAAGCAAATAATTAGAAAGAGCGTAAGTTTGAGAGATTATGATATTTAAATAAAATATGGATTTTAATTGAAAATGCTAATTATAAATTAATTATATAAATAAGGAATTGAATAATTAGTGATACATATTATTAATATAGAAAATATTAATTAAATAAAATTATAAATTAGAAGAGAGAGAATTTTTGTATGTAAATTTTAATATATGAGATTGTAATTATCATAAATATTTTAGAAATCAATCAAATGTGAGAGCAATTAGAGGCTTTAATTAGCTACTTTGAGAAAGAGAAAGAGAGAGCAAACAACATGTATTTTAAATTTTAATAATCAAAGAAATCATTATTAGTGACATACTATATGATTAATTTTAAGAATTAAAATATTATTAAAAAGGGAAAAAAATTTAAAATATTAAGTTAGAGAATTTAATTGCATATAATTAATTAAATTTAATGAAGTCATCTTTTATAGGCTTTAAATCTACCATCATTGTAATAAGGAGTAAAAGTGAAACATCGCATTTCCTAAGTTTAAGGTGAGTTCTCATGTCTTTTAATTATAGTTATGATATTTGCTTCTCCTACATATGATGCATCAAATACTGTTATTATTTAATTCTTATTAAAAAGGGATCATGCATATTGTTACAATTGTCTTGAATTATTGTAAAAGCATATTTTACTTACTGAGTTGTGTCTAATTTTTAGTTGCTCAAATATTTTTAGGTATAATTTATTATAATCAAAATGAATAGAAGATGTACAAATGTGTATCGTAGATGTGATGCATCAGAAGAAAGGAATTTTAATGATTTTGTATCATTTCATTTTTAAAGTTTTACTGACACTTTTAGTGTATTAGAGATAGATTTAATAAATGAAAATTTCACTTTTCGTCCGACTATCTGTTCCTAACTCGTTAATTCGAGCCTCCAGATCAGGTCGTGACAGTGAAATTGCCATAAAAACTAGCTAGCTTTGTCTAAAGCATAGACTAGCGGAGAAAATTTATTTCTAGCATAAATAGTAAAAATGAAGAGCCACTCATAGAGTGAAAGATTTGTTACCATATCAATCTGATGCAAGAAGGTAATTATATGTATTTAATTTCATATTAATTGAAGGTATTATTCTCTTTTATTTGTTTCCTGTTGTATACCTATTTAAAGGCCAAATATATCCAATCAATGACAAAGAAATCCCCTTTTCACTCAATACGGTATCAAAGAAGGAAAACCCTAGCATCCTCCTAATTATTCTCTAACAAACCATTCGCCCCATCCGGCTTCCATATGATACTCTAGCTTCATATGCACTCACCAATCCCGCTTTGAATGCACATCCATTGCCCTTTTGTCGTTCCCTGATTTTGAGAAAATTGTATCCACTTTCTATCACAAACCCGTTAGCCTTCACACTTATTGTCTCCTGCACTAATCACTTGCTCGCTTAATATGTGCATGTGTAGCACGTCACACTACCTTGCATGCTAGCTTCACTTGATACTTGTTGCTCGCCTGCTTCTACATCTACAGCTCAATGATTTAATCTTATTTCTTCTTATTCATCCTTATCTCCTGTAATATCATAGCCTCTAAAACTCATCTTCCTGATACAAAATCCTATTGCATTTTTAGTACCTTTATCAAATCTAAAGGTATCAATTACTCTTTATGGTCAAGATCCTAGTGCTTTGTCATTGATTTTATGATAAACACTCAAAGCTCTCCCTCCACATCAAGTTCTCCAACTTATGTCATTCAAACTTGGTTATTGACTTGTCTCAAACATTTTATTGCGTCCACATTCATTTTTTATGAGACTGTCAAGGCAATGTGAGATTTTCTCTCCTATACTTCCAAGAAAGAACATCTCCATGATATATAACTTAAAATATAACTAATTTTTTGCATAACTAAAACATTGGTTCATCTAAGATTATTATGGTGACCTAGAGTTAAGTGGGATTAGTTGCTTCACCACACACCTTTTATCATTGATCATAAGATCTAGCAACAACAAAATGAAGTTCTTAGATCATGTAACTCCACCTTTCGTAAATAGACCTCCATTTGGCTCTCTCTCTCTCTCTCTCTCAATGACTTTATCTTACAAATTGAATTATCCAAGCAAATTGTGCTCCAACCTATATAAAAAACACAATTGTTATTTGCTCCAAATCAAATGGACAACAACATCCTTTCTGAGCTCTCATTAAGATATTCTCCATGAGGAAAATATGAGGTGATGTATACTAAGAGATGTAAGAACCTTCCATACAAGAAGATCAAAGTTATCAAGAAGGGAAAGTTGGTGGTGCATCACAAGATGTTGAGTTTGTGGGTAAGACTAATAAAAGGAATTGAAACTTAGTCTCGACACAATGTTGAGGATGATGATAACTCGGGGTTCAGTTCGTGCACCCGACATCACTCTTTCATATGTAGAATAAGTCTTAATTAACCTTAAAGAAGTTCGAGAGACTAAACATTCAACACTAGGCAACCAACCCAAAAGGCTGAGAGATGTCAATTGTGGGGATACCATCTTCAAGATGAAGCATTTCACTCATACATTGTCCCATATCCTAAGTCAACATGCTTATAGTTGACAATGCTATGTTACATCTAGACTCTTACAAAGGTTTGATCAACATGCTTATAGTTGACAAAGCATTTCACTCCTAGTTGTTAAGGCTCTCTCCTGCTTCAACATGCACAATCTTAGCTGATGGCCAATTCTATAATTTATAATCTTGCAACCGCTCGCTCCCCTATTCATCATATCACTAGGCAATCATCACCTTTACCACTTACTTCTGATTGGATTGCTTTCATGATTAGGCATCGTGGTTGTCATGATGGCCATGGTGGTCACGGGAGAAAAGCATTTCTTCCCTGCTCTTGTTCTGATCACGCCAACCATCCATCAGAGCAATATCAGGCTAAACTTGGGTATCCTCCTACTTCTCAACAAGCATCTAGAACAACTACTTATGTTAATGGTTCTCACACTACCACCATTGCTTTAGATTCTATTATACGTTTTCTAGAGAAAGTTGATTGCTTGATTTAGAACTCTCAGGCCTCTGCTATTACTTTTCATGTTGTTTCCTCCTCTAGATTTCAACTACTCCTCAAGTATGTCTTGGAATTTAGATTAAGGAGCCAGTTCACATATGAGATACCACCAACAAACTTTTTTTTCTCTCCATATTACCTTTCTTTCTCATGTCATTATAGGTATTGGTCCCTCTCCCCCATATCTAGGGAAGGCATTACAACTCATTGGAAATCTCTCTCTAGTGTCGTATTCCCCATAATTTTCTATAAATTAATTATTTAGTTACCTATTTACATCATTATTTAAAGAGGTTAACTAAGGTTAGACTTAGTCTATTCCCCTTTTCTATGTTATTTGCCCTAGTGGACCTAGACTTTTTTTAGGCCCCATTATCAGGATACCTCGTGGAGCTGACCTTTTCAAATCCTAGGTATCCTTGATTCTAGACCTAGCCTACATGACATTAATAAACTCTAGATCACTCTTGGATTTCACCCAGTATTTTGGAGTTTATCATTGTCCTATTAAATTGATCCTACCCCTCTTAGCTTAATGGTCAACATTATTGACCCCAAGTTTGCTCTAAAGCTATCCCTAGATTGGAATGACTTAAGCTTATGCTGATTTAAATTTAGGATAAGCCCGCTTTGATGAGCCCAAGCTAAATTCATTAAATGATTTTTATATCTCACTATGTAATATTTAATGAGTACCTCAAAGCTTGAATTTCAAAATAAAATCTTTCAAAATCAAGTTCAGGGTCTTCAATATTCTTTTTTAAAACTTAAAGTCCAAAAATTAATCTTAATACTTCAATATTAAATTTTCAAAAACTTTTTTCAATCTTTTTTGCATCAATAAATAGTGAGGTTAGATTGATTTATAGCCAAATATGCATGGTGGAACAAGGATTTTCCCTCCTTACAAAACAACAACAATAAAAACATCATCAAGCCTTAATCCCACTATGTGGGGTCGGCTATTAATTCTTTTTCTCCATTGTGTCCTATAAAAAGTCAAATTCACATTTAAATCTACTAAAAAAATGTCATTTCTAATAATTTCTAACTAAGTCTTTTTAGGTCTACCTCAACCTCTCTTAATATAGGCCAAATCTAAAGCATCTACTCTCCTAACCGGGTCATCAAAAGGCCGATGTTTTATGTGATCAAACCATCTAAGACGACTCTCTCTAATCTTACCAAAGCAAGGCTAGGTCTAGAGCTTCTTAATATCATGCAAGGCTAGGTCTAGAATTAAGAGTACCTACAATTTGGCTTGATTATCGTGAGGTATTGAAGAGACCTGGTAAGGTGGAGATATGAAGAAGGATTGAGTAAAGAAAGGTGAGCAGGAATTTAGGTAGGAGGTTTGGTAGTGGATGGGTTGGGGAGGGTGTTGCACCTCTCCATGTCAGCATATTGAAGGATTGATTGAGCATAAGACGATTGAGAGAGCAATGATGTTATCTACAAGAGTCTTTATGGAAGTAAGATAGTGAATCATCGTGGATTGACCCAAGGAAATGTTTTGTAAATCATTCTTGAGTTTTATGACCCTTGAGCGGTTTGTGACTTGCAAATGCTTCTCAAGAGTGGTCCAAATTTTGACATATGAGTCAAGATTTAGGACGTAAGGTAAAATGGCAGGAGAGAGAGTTGAACAGATCACGGCGGCCTGGTTTAGATCGATCAAGGTCCTTTGAGAAAATTGATTGTTTGGGTGGGATGTGCCATCTTGTTGGTGAAGAAGGCAATGAGGAATTGGGGTGGCTGGATTAAGAAACGACAAGTAATTGTTGGCTCTAAACAATTTGAGAATCTGAGACCTCCAACTGTCGCCGGAAAGGGTGATGGAGAACATGTTCTTGATGTTTGAAATCAAGAATTTCGGGAAAGGGGGAATAGTAGGATTTGCCAAGAGATCTTCTCCTATGTGAGAGGATGGAGACGATTCAATGATTAGAAACAGAAAAGAAAACAAAAGACACAAGTTGAGTGGACAGATTAGACAAGAAAAGACAGCCGACGGGAGGTTTGCTGCAGGACCGCACTGCGATCTCTACGATTGTAGGAGGAACCTAAAGCTATAGGAGGTTCTTGATGCAGAGTTTTGGACGAAGAAGAAGACAACAATGGTTCTTGATGGCTAGCAGCATCCATACAGGTGATTAGAGGATGAACAATAACAGGAAAATTTCTTGTTAGAAGATCTGCACTTCCTAGTTTGTTGATCGGCAACTGATCGGCTGGACACAAGGGGCTGCTATCGACTCCTGGTGAGTTTTGCTTAGAAGAAACGAGAGAAACACAAGGGGCTGTAAGCCGAGAGGCTATGATACCATGAAAGAAATCAGAGAGAGATACAAGAAGACAGAGGAGAAAGAAATGACAGAGAAAAAGTTTCTTTATTGCTATGAATCATCTCAGAGTATAAGGGTCCTATCTATTATATGGAGCTAAGTGGTGTGTGATGTACAGGTTTCATTTTCCTATTGGATGCATAGGTGGTTGTATGCTTTTTATGTAAATCAGAGGCTGATTTAGAAACTATGGTTCAAAACTACAGGAGTAGAAAACTGAAGGCAACAAAGAGAGAATAAAAAAGAGAATTTTCGGAGAAAACTTGGATTGATCTTAGTTCATGATATTAAACCTATATTTAGGCAACTATGGCAAGGAATAGTTCTTATCCACATCATAAACAAACTCCATAAAAAGAGGAACTCATATGTCATATCACAAAGAAAAAATTAGATGACTTCGACTACAAGATAATTCCAGTTGATTTTATCTTAATCCAGACTTTAAAGTTCAAAATTAAGCTTATACAAACAAGTTTTAAAAATTCAAACTTTTCCTTATCCTGCTATAACTTGAATTTTAAGTTAATGGTCAAACTTTTAGGTCCTTGATCTCTCTCGTATGTTTTTTATTGATAATTTGATCATGCAAAATGGGTTCTTGGAGACATTATCTTCTATCTCAATTATGTGAATTGAGAATAACCAGCATCAAAAATAGAATAGGATAATCCAAAATCAACTGATTGGATCCCTTGATCCTTTCACAATCTGATGTGCAGATTGGGATGGATGCTTCCATTTGAAGCATTGTTTAAATGAATGGTAAGATCAATCATCCCCTTAGTGATATGACCTCCATATTAGCGATTGACATTGGTATATTTTTCTAACCTTTCATCTAAAAAATTTATGTTTGTCCTCCGAATTCTATGCTTCTCTTTGTGCTCCACCTATAGCTTAACATGCTGCTGATTTTGGAAATTGAGACAACCAAATCTTTGATCTTAAATTTTAGCAATGGTGTCTTATGAAAAGCAAGTCCTTAGCTTCTTTCATGCAACTTAAAAAACTCACTTAATTGGTTCCCTTCTAAAAAATGTACTTACCTAGTTGCACTACTAGTAATGTGATCGAGGAGATAATTGCCCAACCTTTACTGAATTATCATGAAACAATAGAATTTGTGGAGTTTTAAGATAGTCTACTTATCATCTCCACAATGAAAGGTTGATAATTGCCCAAGCAGGACATCCTACACACGGAGGAATGATTACAGCACACCATGGCATGGTCTCTTATTCTTTGATGAGTATTTTTGGCAACCAGAAAAAGCCAGCCAACTATCATGAAAGGAGGAAAATATACCGTTATTTTTGTACCCACATTTTCACCGTTACTTGAGTTTTGCAGCCTCTCATGCTTTTTAATCCCAACAAATGATTTAAACCACCTTACAGGAATGCCCATGATGATTTCAGTTCAGCTTTACATAACTAACACCTGCAAAAATAAAAATAAAAATAAAAACAGTAAAATCAAACTCCAACTTTTACCGCTTCATGAAATCTTCCTAAACAAATCAGCTAAGCGGGCAGCAGTTTTGTAGTACAATCAATAAAACTATTTAATGTAGTATCAGCTGTTAAAACAAGAGTAATAGTTCATACCTTTGCTATTCAAATTGCACAATTTCTATAAAATTACACACAATCCAGTTGAAACTAGGATTTGATGATTATATAACCACTGAAATATGAACACCTCTAATTGATTATAACAATAACAATGCAAAAAGCTTGCCAAGCATACAACAAAAGTATTTTAAAAAATGACAAGAATTCCATCAAAATTTCTTTATCATTAAAAGGGTGGATAAATTTATCAGGTAAATAAATTAGTATTTTAAAATAAAATGAATGATATATAATCCAAATTAAAATCTTGTACTTCATTACGATCGATGAATTGAGCAATACTTACAAGCTTATTAAACTATTTTGTATTTTTTGACAATATTGCATTACAACTTCATTTGGAATCAAATCAATCACTTCTTTTCTAATGTAAGGCACTAGACAATTGTTGGGTCAATCATCACTCATCTTATTATGCAATCGATATTTGACAATCCTCATTGCATAAAATATTTTTAAATTGCAGTTTGCTCTTAACCCAAGTTATAAAGCAGCATGCCATAAGATCAATAAATCAAGCAACAAATGAGGGGAGCTAGTTTATGGAAAACCAAATAAAAAATGAAATTCAAAATATAATGGCTAGAAGTCGTACTTAAGCTTCCGCTCTAGTTATGAATTAAATTACCCCATGATCCAACTAATTCCTTTCAAAGTAGAAAATTATTTCAAGTAACATTGTTTGATAAGAAAGTTATCATCCATAGAATGGGTGACCAAGATCCCTACAGTTAGCTGTTCAATGTGTAATCTTAGAAACACAAACATGGAAAGAGTTGAATGATTTCTTTCTCATAACGGCCACATAAAACCTGAATTTTTATTAAGGGTTTATTTAGTTGACTGCAATAGATGTGGCCACATTCTTTACATACTTGTGGAAGAGAATAAACTATGGCATAAATTAACTTTAGCATCAATTTTGCTTTGAACCGCACACAAAACTACATCCCATGCTAATTTTATTTTTTCTATCAAATTTACAGCCAACCAAACAGCTAAACAGGAAAAAGACCATGTACTCAACATGCACAAGAAATAAATGTTAAGTTTCTAAGTAAAGTTCGAAGGTTAATTCCACCCACCAGTTGACATTTGGCAATTTTACCCCCAGGAATCTCGAAGCAGCCAATACAATTGGGAACGGGGGTATCTACCCGCTGCCACTTCAAAAGAAGTGATTGGTGGCATAACTAATCCCTCGGCGGAACCTTTGAAGGCCACCCACCGGCATCGGGCCCACACTTGTTTTGCTCCACTTAAGAGGGGAGGCCGTAGTAGAGGGGATTTGAACCCAGGATGGGGGATTCCCAACCGTGCTCGCCCACCAACCACCCTAGGCCTCGGTGGGTAAATGATAATTAACTTTTAGGCACACCACCAATACAATTCTAACTACTTAAAGAACCATATGTATAGAAATGCTTCAGAGACCAATAACTTCTCACCCAAAAAAACGTGCAGCCAACTCAGATGGTTGGCTTGCAGTTGGTGGCACATTTTTCAGAGTATAAAAAGACACAATCAGTAAATTAAAAAATGACAATTACACCTAATGGAGCGTAATAGGTCAAAACATTTCGGATTATTAAACATAACTTTTTACACAAAATTCTATCTTGCATACCACATCATACAAAAAAGGTAAACGTTTAAAAAATTCCAGTAGCAATTCTAAGCCATCGCGTAAATATTAATGGAAGAATAAATTGAATAGACAAGAATGCAAAATGCACACAAAATTCATAAACCAATTTCTCGGTTAGCTCGGACCAAAATAAACGATTTTTCAAGAGGTCGAACAGGGGGCGTTACTTCAATGTAAAAAACATCAAGAAAATGCCAAGAAGATAACGGTTGGCTCCTTGTCACCGAACACAATGCACAAAAAGCTCCCCAAAAAGTGTTAGTTATTGTAAGAGATGAATTCTCCCAAGCGACAAACAAAAGAAGCGCGTGGGAATAATCGAATAGATAGAAAAATAGGATTTACTTCAACCAGAATGTTAAACAAGAAAAGTGGCAAGTTATAAAAACTTTTCCATAAGAAATAACAGCTTTAACCCAATTCCTGCATCGAACTCAATCCAACTAGTTTCCAGGGCCTAAAAGCACCCATTCCCTTAGAATCACAACAAAACTCGAAAAGAAAGTAGCAGGAAGCGAAAAATTAACTACACAACTGTAAAATTCAAGCTTACCCCGCTTGCCAATCTCAGATCTAACAATGCTCGACTCAAATCACATCGAACTCCAACTAAAGCAGAAATTGTGGAAAAATCCAGGATCCAAAAGATCTGAACTCACCTCCTAGCGCAAACGAACTCCCATTCGCTTATCTCTTCCTGAAAGTTCTCAACTTTAAAGCCACGGAATCATGGTAAAATCACTAACTCTTGGCCTTCCATCCAAGAGTGTGTCGCTTCGAGATCCACCAACAGAAGTGTTTCATTCGCCTACCATCTTTTTCGCGCACACATACTTTCCTACTAGTTTTGGCGTTATGCGATTCGGTCGACGCTTGTTTTTCTCTCTCCTGTGTTTCTGAGCCTCTCTTTTCTGGTTTTCGTCTTCGTGATTTGGAGGTGAAGAGGCGCAAATTTACTAATTTACTATACTTTATCGGCTAACGTGCACCGGACTCCGAGAAGTATACGGAATGTATGCTCTTTGGTAATTGAATGACGTGAAATTTACGGGGGGCAGCAAAGCGACAAAAATACATTTTCGAGTTTATACATAGGACTCGTTTAAAGCTTAAACTGAACTATAAAAAATTCTTATAATTATTTTTTAACTTATACTGTAACATTATTATTTTTTTTAATTCTCACTAATGAATTTGTTTAGTAACCATATAAAAATGATATTAGAGTTGTTAATTACGATAAAATTTCAATTTCTATTTTTATTATGTTTACAAAAAAATTTATGTCATTGATAGGAATCTTAAGATAAAATTGAAATAGAAAATTTTTAGAATTGAACTATAATTTTAATAAACTTATAGTTTAATTGAAAGTCTACATAAGATGAACCCAACAATATTAAAAATGGTCTAATCCGAGCCTAACTGAGTACAAATCAAGCACTTGTTGCATAATTAGAAACTTGTTATATTAATTGGATGATCAAATGATCTCCAAATTTGATATGCATATAGTTGAAACGAGTGATTTGACGAGACGAATCTAACGAGCCCAAGATCATTAAATTCTAACATCAAGACAATAAATATGGATCATACGATAAAGTGATTTGAATTCTGACCTAATTTATCAATATGTACATCTCAAAAATGTTATAAATAGAGTTTCATTTTTTACAAATGGAGGTGATGGAAGTCTTAAGCGAAGAAGAAAGCTCCCTTATATTTTCTAGCTCTCATCGCCAAAAACCACCATCAGTTCTCGCCGCTGATGACAACCACCACTAACAATCGTTGTATTCGTCTCCAAACTTCTATCAATATCTAAGTCTATTGTTGGGTATTAATTGTAAGTATATAGATCATTGATTTATGTAATCCCTATAGAAGAAATATGACATTTATTCTCAAAATAGTCATATCTTATTCAGTTGCAAGAAAAAAAAAGATTATTATATTTATTATTATATAATAAAATTTTCAATTGGTTAAGCCTCATGAATTTTTCCCTTTTATAAATTTTCTTGTGAAAAGCAAGGACTCAAGCATATACTTACCCCCACAATTTTTATAGCACATAATACTTCTATATATTTGACTCTATTTTATTTATTGGTCATGTAATGCCCCAAGATCTAACTTCGAAAAAAATTATATATTTTATATTCTAAACATCAACGAGAGCTCACTAATTTCATCATGATACTATAAATAATAAAAATAGAAATGCATTTATATTTATTTAATATATATAACATATACAAGCCCAAAATAATGATTGATGATAAAGCATTTTAACTATCATACTCAAATATATGATTGAATATCATTTTGATTCTCCGGAATCATATCTAACTATCTCATAAATTTGATTATGTTGTCATAATAAACACTTATAGTTTTGTAACATGAACCTATTATAGAATGATATTGTCATCACCTAAGGTGATATATCGTTCAGGTAGATGTCATGGAGCTCAAGGAATCTTATGATGCTTGCTGAGGGAGCGAAGCGTTTCATTTGAAATTCTTTATGGCTGGGTTTATTGTTCAAGGCCGTTTTGGTGGAGGTTCGTCGTCAGCCCTGTGTGACGCCCCAGGCATCCATAGTGAAAGGATTCGTCTGACATTCTGATCGAACTCCATTCCAGTTGCCTTGCTCGGACCTGAAATTTTAAACCACATATAATGAGCTTACAAAGCCCAGCAGGTCACCAAGGATTTTACACCCTGTGTGGTCGATGGTTGTTTTTTTTTTAGATTTCTTGATAATTTTTTATAGTTTGGACTTATGTGGACGTCAAATGTTTGTGGATTAAGAATTTTTGTTAATAGGTGTTTTGATTGGTTTTGGTTTTATGTTTTCCTTGATATGATGTTTAGATTGATGATTTTATTAAAGGATCTCTTTTTCTTCAAGAAAGGGTGTAGATGCAGATTATTCTGGTCAGAAGAATTTTCTGTGCATAATTCAATTTCCCTCTGTCTTCAATTGAGGATTGAAATTCTTTAATTGCTAAAGATAATTTAAGAATTATCTTTCTGGAAGCCTTCTTAGAACCATAAGGTTTTAAGTCATTATGTTCTTTGTTTCTTGAAGATTCTTGGTGATAAATCTGTTGTTGTCCTGGTCGTGATAGCATGTTCCCTTGTTCTTGTGCTGGAATATTCAAGGGGCAAGATTTCGGATGGAGCTTTGAAAGTTGTGAAATTTTCTTTTGGTTTTGTTCATGTGTTGTGTTTGGATAGGAAGTTCAATGAAGGATTTGCTTATGTAGTTTCTGCTTGTAAGGTTTGTTATGCTTCTATTGCTATAAGAATGGGTAATTATGTGTTAGGGAAGGAGGAACTATGTTGGATGTGGTGGTATTATGAGTAAGTTCGTGGTTGGTCTTAATGTCTCCTTTATGGAGATAATGGAGATTTTATTTGTAGATGGATGTTTCAAACCTTTATCTAATTTTAAGAAAGTAGAAGTTATGTTTCAAGAGGATTCGGTTTTGAATATCAGGGTTATTGCAGTTTTTTTTTTATTTTTTTGTGGATCTTCTAAGGAAGATTGTTTTGTTGATTGGATAGTCCAAGGAAGTTTGGGACTACCTAAATGTTCTATTGATGACTTGAAGTGGGATTCCATCCCATTAAAGATAATGAATTTTATTGATTTCTTTTTTGAAGTTTAAGGCTTACTTATAGTAGGCTTCAAGGAAGCGAAGATTTCAGATACAAGAGCCGTTGATGCTAAGAAGTCCTTGTGTTTTCATATGGCTTCAGAAGTAGCATTTGTGTTCATATGTCAAAAGGTCTATTCCTTATGGAAAAGAGGTGGCTATATGGCCAATTGGGATTGAGGATATGAGCTTTGTTTGTTATTTTGCATCATGAAATTAGAATAATGGAATTTGGGTCTCTTCCTAATTTTCATTCTTTACCTGATTGAGAACTCTGGGATACTAACAAATATATTTAGTTGTTTAAAATTTGGTATTCCCAACACCCCAATTGGTTCAAAGTGAGGAATAGTGAATCTCATTTACATTATCATAATCTCATTATTGCAAATACAATTTTAGTTTTCTTTATTTTTTTTTTCAATAATGCTTCATTTGCATATGTTAGGAAAGGGAAGCGTATTAGCTTTTTTTTTCTAGCTTGTAATAGCTTTTTTCTTTTTATATGTTATTTGCATTTCTTTAAAAAAAAAGATGATATATCATTCATAATGAGGAGTTTGACTACAAAACTAAAAGAAATTTAAAAGGATTATATACAAATTTTCCCAAAGAAAAAATAATTACAATTGATTTGCATTTTTCAACAAAGTTAGCAAAACAATGTAATGCATGTTTTACATAAGGTGTAGAAATTCTATTTAAACAGACCGTATACACGACACATGGATTCATTTAGTAGTAAAAAAAGTTATAAATTTTTTACATTAAAATCAAATATTAAATTAACCATCAATTATTATAATGAAACTTTAATAAAAGATTACAATGAACCATCAATTTCTTACAATGAATCATCAATACTCTAAAATTAAATCTAATGCCAATGTCACTTTGACGCAATGTGTCACACCCCAGTTTGGCCTACTCCCCCCCCCCTTTTTAACAGTCAATCTGGAGTATAACATAGAAGGAAAATCTAAACCGACCCCTTCTTACTAACACCCATTCCTTACCACTATTTTTAGAATAAAGTGAGTAAAAAGGAAATCTATTTAGGCTCTAGGAACATGTCAACCTTTCAACTCCAAACTTCATAATGGGAAGCATATAATATACTTTACTTAACATTAAATATAATTAAACTAAATACATAGCTTTACTAAAACTTTTAAAATTTACTTACATACCCAAAAAGTATATACAGTTATCCTTCAAATCTCTTTGTACACCAAAAAGGAATGGTCACCTTTTTTCCGCCTAGTGCCCTACAGGCTATTTTCCCTTACCTGTAGTATAACTACTGCTAATGAGATATGGCTCAATGAAATACACAAGCAATATATAAAAATTAATAATAACATTTTAACCATTGAGAAATGCATAACATTAGTGACTAAATAATAAGATGGTTAGAGTACATTCCATATGGATCACCAGAAAACATAGCAGTACTTTCCTTCTTTTAAACAAACCATATGATGGATATATGTTTATGTACACTTTTAGCTTTTTAATTTAAGGTTGGATCCAGATTCTCAACTTTTAGAATTAAAAGTGTAGGCTTACCTCATTAGATCTTTCTCCTATCCCTCATATATGACTTAATAATTTGCTTTTATACTATCATTCTCTTTTTATATAGTCACAATCACTAGTATTAAGTATCAAGTGAATCAACAATCTATATAATTGAAATCAGCTACAAATAAATAAGTTGAAATAGATGGGAGTACATATTATCACATGAGAGGCATACTATCATAAATATGCCAAATATTAACTTACAGATATATGAAATTTGAACTAATTCTTATGAATCAGTTGGGCCTCACCTCAATATCCCAATTCTTTCTTCTTTTGTATACCACCTCAATCGCGCTCTCCTTCATTCAATTCTACTCTCTTCTTTAGCTATCTACCATGATTTCTAAAATCAGCAACTTTCAACCTCTCCCACAAGCCACCTTTTGAATGCTTAAATTATGTTGGAACATGGAGGTCTCTGGGTAAGAGGAATAAAGGGAAAACACACCAGCTGCTTTCCAATACTTAAAACCGCCCATCAATAACTATCGCAATCCCATAATGCCTTTTACCTATTTTCCCTCATATATATTTCCTGAATTCAGAAATTGAATTCAACAACAGCATTGATTTAACAACTTAAACTGATGCTATAACCTGGTTTCAACATCCCTAAAGTTTAGAAATCTAAAATATAACATCCAGCTAACCTTTCAGTGTTATTAATGGATTTCAGCAACATACTAACAAGCTTTAATCATTCCTCTTACTAATTTTCTACCAACCACAACTTGCTACACACAATATAATCAACAAAATCTATTTTAGAAGAAAGGAAAGAACTAATTTAAGCATACACCTCTGGCTTTCTTCAACTTTCTAAACCCTAAAGAAGATTTCCTATGTTTCCTTCCCTTAAAATTGCAGCTTCCTTGCTCAGCAGCTCCGCCTTCTCCAGTCTCCCACCCACCTAACTCTAGCGGCTAGCTTCCAAAACAAAAAGCACCCTGAAAAATGAGGGGGAAAAAATTGAAGGAATTACTTGAGATGGTATAGAGTTATTGCTTAGGATTATTCAATATAATATTGTTATTGGTATTCCGTTAAGATCCCACTCACCTGCCCTTATTCCTCTCTTAGACGTAGGATTAAATCCACTCATTGCATGTGAGTTTAAGTGCTTTATCTATAGTCATGTAATAATAGCTTTTAGGTCACTGTAATAATAGAAATTAGGTGATAATGACTGAAATAATAACACTTAGGTAATAATAATAATTAAAGGACTTGTATATAGTTATAAAAAATTTACTGCTAAAAAAGTTAGTAGTTATACATAATAATATTAATCATTCACATATACTTCAATATGTCTAGATGCTAAAAAATTAAACATAAACTTTAACAAAACTAATGAACATGTAGAAATTCAAGCTTACCTTTATTTTGAATATTTTTGGGTATTATACAATGATATCTATCATGATCCTCGTGGACTCAAATGTCAATTGTCTGCTTGTTGAACCATGTATAAATTCCCCAGAAAAGTGCTTATTTGTAAATGTTAGAAAACTTGATCTGCCTAGAAAATCTACCCTTCTCACAGCTGCCCTCATGTCATTTGTCAAAGAAATTAGTTTTATGATTTCTAAGCAGCCAAATAATTGCTCATATAACCTAAGCCCTTCAACAACATTGACATGCAGAAGTTTATCATGGTCTTCAAAAAATTTTTGGGTATATGAACTACGATTAACATACTTTATTGCAGATGCTAATTTTTTCACACACAAAAAAAAAAAAAGATAAACACATTTAACTAATTTAAAGAGCCCGCCATCTTTCCATCACTTGTTTACTCCCCACAAGAATTTTGGGAACTGGAACAAGTTCCTGATTTCCATCTTACTGCAGGTTTTGATCACCACCATTGAGAGGAAGAGGGTTTTTATTTTTAAAAAAGAAAAAAGAGAATACATTAAGCATGAGAACCTTTCTTTTCAACCAAAGGCAATAAAATAACATGATGTGGCCAAAGTCAAGTCAAATAATAATAAAGATAAGACAACAATGTCAAAGAGGAAAATATAAATCAGTTCATAGTAATAGTACAAGATGCATGCAAGTTTCAGCAATGTGATCACAAGTATTTTACTAATGCTAAAATCTATGAATAACATGGAAATCACTTATACATTGTGTATAAATTCCCCATGTACACAGGTTGTGTGCACAAGGATAAATTATACACTTTGTATAAAGTTGTACACAGGGTGTATACAAGTTTGTACATACCCTGTATACAAGAGCATAAAGTATTAAAAAAAACACAACATAAATTCTTGAGCAAAGTGTATCTAAGTGTTCAAGAGGCAATACATAGGGTGTACGTGTATAAGGAGAAGACGACAATCCCAAAAAATACTTCTTATACATATTATGTGTACAAATTAAAATATTGAAAATAGGAAAAACATATAATTAACATGCCATGATATTTGTGCAAATGAGAATTCCTGAACATCCAAAATTATTATTTTACATAAAATTTTGCATAATTATTGTACAAAAGCATGTCTATTTGGGCTATTCGACATGTAGATAACCATAAACCCTAAAAATTATACATTTACATGAAACACAGTAAAACTTGGGAGGTGTTTAAAACTTACCGATAATAAGTTCAAATCTACAGCACCTACAACCAAATTAACTTCTGTTTCATTTAACCTAGGAATCTCTGTACTATCCTATAAACTCTTCATGGTTGGTTGCAATTTTTTTATATTCAACTCTTCTTGGATATTTGCGTACCACCTTTCAGCCTCCACGTCCTATGAGCATGCCTTCTCGTCAGAGAATGCAATGCACTCCTAACCAGTGTCCATCTTCATCTGTTGTTCTCATTTTTTCTTTCTCAGCAGATATCAAAAGTTTTATTTCACTAAAATTCTAAATATTAGGGAGCTTTCACCATTTTTTTCCTTACAAATGAGTGAAAACCCTAAACCCTAAAATTGAATAGGATGGTGAAGGCCTTTTTCAAAGCTATTAGTGGGTTAGGGCCAGATCGTCGGGTCACGAGTTATAAAAAATATATATTAACAACTCATGTATACAATCCACATGTCATTATTTTAATGGAGTTCGGACGCAGAGCTATGTCTGGACTCCACATGTAATAAATTTTCCATATAAAATGTGACTTCAGGCGTTTGGGATAGCTTT
>NW_021319382.1:3124768-3146079 GCF_001605985.2 Dendrobium catenatum
TATATATATATATATCCATTTTCTTCACCCCATACCCCATACACTCAGTAGTTGGTTGGAGAAGAGAGCGAGAGAAGCGAAGGAAGTTTGAAGGTCATGGAGTCAAATTCGTCCATTAAGACAATTAAGAGAATTATTCTACTCTAAGTATCATCCCAATACCTTATTTCTGATTTCCATTCTAATATTTGTATGAAAATTTATGAAATGAAATATGATTTAAATGAGTTTAATAAAATTTCCAATGTATGATTTTGGTATATTATATAATAGTTCATTTTGGTCATTTCGATATTAAGAAATCAAAATTTCATTGGTTGATTTTCTCTGTATGAATTATTGTTTTATATTAAAAATGGATTTTTTTGCATTACTTACAGTTCATTAAAAGTCTTAAAATAATGTTTTATATGTTCTTTGTGAATAATTCTCCGAATGATAAATGTTATGTTTGTGTGCAAATTGAAGATGTGTTAATCCTAAAATGTTGTGCATGTATCAACACATATATGCTCATATTCAGATTCAAAATCATGTATAGATGTTAAATCTATTAATCTCTACATGTGCGTTTATGTTCATATGGCCGAAGTTAGGGTACGGGAGACATTAAAATGCACTATTAGTTCTATTATCTGTGGCCACATCTACGTTGTACGACTATGGGATATTATTTCTAGAAACATTTTACTTTATGCTGGTGTGGGAGGTTCAAGAGAATTATAAGGGGAATCAGGGTAGGTTTTCGTGATCTGTCACGAGCATGTGGGTCGACCTTAGAAGACGTATGAAAATAAAGTTATAAGCAGACAACAAGACATGTGTATATCATGATTTATATATATGTTTCATATTTTATTAAACGAAATAAGTTCAAGTATAAATGATATTTTATTAACAAGAATACTTGATGCTTCTCTTAAAGTAAAAGTGATGTTTTGTTAAGAAGTGTATTTTGACTCCTACATTAATATTTATGATGTTCATATTGAAGTAACTGTCACGACCCAACCCGACCGGGACGGGTCCCGCTCGCATCGGGTCGTGAGGCCTGAAACATTCAGACTGACTGAACTGATTCCAGGATCTGGCTTTGGAATTTGTTTCAGAACTTTCTTCCAAACATTACACACAGAACCAGACACACAGAGCTACTATAAACATCAAATGCAGCGGAACAGATCATCTATCTTTTTCTTCCTCAAAAGAATCATGTACAAATACAGCTCATGGCTTTCAGACAGAAAGAAAAGCAGAACAGAAAAGCCATGACTGTACAAAAATCAAAAGGACAAAAATACCTATACGGAAACAGACTCTGAACTTCTACTCCTGGACTTCCTTCTCCTTCCCAGAACCTGAAAACCACGCAGAAAATAATGATGAGCTACAACAGCTCATCAAGACAACAAACCTCCAATCAAAATCCTCAGAGTCCACATCAAACACATCAGACAGAAATCCGTACAGAAATCGGAACAGAATCATATATCAAATCAGAATAGAATCAGAATCGTACAGATCAGATCAAATCAGAACAGAATAGAACAGAAATACATCACATCAAAGCTGACAGAACGTACGAAAATTAGATATCAGAGTAAATCATATCAGATCAGAAGTCAGAACAGAATCATATATCAGAATCAGAATACAGATCAGATCAATTTATATCGTACGGAAAATCAGAAATCATATCAATTCAGAACATATCAGAAGGCAGAATAGATTCCCTGACACTGACAGAATCTCAACGGATTCTGGCCCCTTATGCCTCCCTTCCCAGACTCTGACAGAATCTCTCGAATTCTGGCCCCTTATGCCTCCCTTTGTGCTCATGGCACCAGAACAGATGTGCTTATAGCACCAGAACAGAACTTATCATCGGATCCAGAACTTGTATTCAGAAACAGATTTCAGAGCTCATTTCAGATTTTCCCTGACACAGACAGAATCTCACAGGATCCCGACCCCTTATAACTCCCTTTTTATAGCACACAATCATATCAATTCATTTCAGAACAAATCCGGACAATTTCAGAAATCATACGAAAATCCGGCAGCGTAACGGCAGTATACGGAATTTACACAAAATTGATAGAATCAGAATTTTATCAAATTACCACAGAACATTCACAGCAATAATATAAGACTTTTATTCTACTGCCACAACATTTTTAGACATCGTCAAAAATTACAGTCGAAAGAAAACACCGCGGAATCAAAAATACCCGGTCAAAATTCTCCAGAAAATAATCAAAATATGCACACTCGGCACCTCAGAAACATACTAAAAGTTACGCGGTAAAAACTGAACCAATCGGAAAATACGGACGAAATTCGCTAACAAAAACGAAATCCGGACAGAAAAGTCGTTCAAATTGCACCGTTCTGAAAATTGAGAAAGGCGAATGTGCCTTACCTTGCGTACACCACTTTACTGAACAATCTCGTCGGACGAAAACGGCCCGGCGTCGCCCGAAAATCAACTTTTCCAATCTTTTCCTCGAGCTTCTCTCTCCTCAAACTGATTTTTATAAAATATCTGATTTTCTCTCTCTTCAAAATAAGCTGATTTCAGCTTTAAAATACACACATCGGCCCGGCCGATCGCACGATCGTCTTGGACGATCTGAACAAAATCCACATCGTCCTGGGACGATTTCGCAGGACGATAATTACTTTCCAGGATGATATGCTCTCTGACTTTTGCCATACACTGATCGTCCCGGGACGATCCCAGATCGGCCCGGACGATCCCTACAGGAAATTTTTCCTGGAACTTCTGGACAGAAACTGAAACAAAAATTGCACTAATCGTCCCGGGACGATCTAGATCGGCCCGGACGATCCTGGAGCAGATTTTGATGTTACAGTAACAAACCCTAGAAGGCTATTTTTGATGCATATTCAAGTTTGAACATACTAAGAAATTTGAGAGCTCTCACAAATTTATTAAAAAAAATTCCTTTTTTTTTGGTATTTTTCATAAAGTTTATACTATTTATATTAATTATAGAATAAACTTAATAATTTTGAAAAAACCTGGAATTATTTGTGAGTCATCTCTACATGCATGTGAGCATTTGGTGTAAATTTCATATGCATTTGATGTGTGGGACTTGAGATATGTTTATTTTTTCAATATAAAAATATTTAATTTTGATTATTGGAAAATTCATATCAACTTGATGTAATTGGTTTTATTGAGGATTCGTGGACATGTAATGAATATATCTAAACATTTGAGGATTTTGTTTGATATATTCTATAATATTTATGATTTTGACGTGAATTATGGGAAATAAAAATAAATATTTTAAAAAAATTTAACTTTTTTAAAAATATTTAGAAATGTATTTTTGAATTAGTCATATCAATCAACTTTATTTGGTTTAAGGTTGTCTAATCTCACAAAACTTTCTTATTAAATCTCTATTTTTTAATTATTTTATTAAGGGAGGTTTACCTACATTGCATATAAGATATGAGGATTTGTATATGTAATGCACAAACTTCATTATTTACATATGTAACACTTAAAATGTTCAAATAAAATAATAAATAACATCTCCAATTACATTCCCGTCACCCCAATCATCATGGTACCAATCCCATTTCCCTTTTACGCTTGATCCTTTCCCCTTCACATAACGCTAGTCATTGTTAAGCCTCCCAATCTCATGCTCTCTCTCTCTCTCTCTCTCTCTCTCTCTCTCTCTCTCTCTATATCTCTATATGCTCCCATCACCCTTGATCTCTTTGCGTGCTCTTCACACTTCTACTCCCACCAAAAACCTTGAACCCCTCAACAATAAAAAAGTAAGAAAGTCACATGGGAGCTCACAAAGCGAAGGCATCAATGGGTTTATACAGTGTGTGGAGGAAACGAAGAAATTGTGTGAGTGTTAAAGGAGGCCATCGTGGGCCCATCAGCATCATGGGCCCATCAGCATGTAATAATGAAGAACTAGTTGCACATGAGCTCGCTAGGAGATCAATATTGTTCGATGAGTGTTTGACGATTGTTTGCTTAATGATATAAAAAATAAATTTTAGATGTTAAATATGCAAATCTTAAAATTTTAGAGGTTATGTATGTTAATGAGCTCCTAAATATGTTTGTGTAAAGGCAGGATTTTAGATTTTAAAGTTTTAATATTGCTTGATATTGCTTAGAGAATATTATAAATATGAGCATGATATTTAATTTAAATTAGCAATATGATCATGTGTTTTAAAAAATTTAAAAAGAAGCGAACTAGCCAAATGATTTGGCTAGTTCTAAAGAATGCACCTTTAGTGCGTTCAAAATGCGTTATATCATTTGGGGCATTCCTTAGTACTAGTCAAATCATTTGGCGCATTCACCAGAGGTAGCCGAATTAAAATTTAAAATTACTATAGCAATGAGCCAAACTGTTTGATGTATTCAATGGAATGTGGCAAATAGAATGACACATTCCATTGAATGTGCCAAACTGTTTGACTTATTCTAAATAAGTCAAATAATTTGGTGCATTCAATGGAATGTACCGTTATGTTTTGCTAGTTTATTTTTTTTAAAATTTTTTTAATATTCTGTTTCTATTCCTAATTTAATTAAACACTATGCCCCTTAAATAAAATCCATTAGAGAATATTATAAATAGGAGAATGATTTTTAATTTAAATTTAAAATTAATCTTAATAATTTATATTAATAATTGAAAAATACATTAACTTTTAAAAATGTATTATTTATGTGTTCATATAATTAAAAAATTTATATTTAATTAATTTTATAAGTATTAATTAATTATTAATGTGAATGTTAATCCTAACAAAATAAGAATTAGTTAATAAGATTAGAATTGAGAATATATTTTATTTATTACAATTATTAATATCCAATCAGCAAATATATGTATTTAGGTAGGGCCGCAAACGAACTGAGCTGAACTGAGCCGAGTATGTGAGTGTTCATGTTTGAGTTCATTTATCATTAGCTTGTTCAAGTTCGGTTTGTGTTTGATTCGAGCTTTATTGTTTGTGTTCATGTTTAGTTCATTTTATTTAAGCGTGTTCATGCTTGATTCATGTTCGGTTCGTTTAATGCTTATAGAGCTTTAAACAAATAAGCCTTAATGAGCTATGTTGGTGAACATATTTAACAAATAATGTCTTGAACAAACAAACATTAAATTTGTTCATGAACATCTTAAAAAACAATCTAACAAATATTGACAAATGTGAAATGTCTTTTATTCAAAAAATTAAATTTATAATAAAACAGTTATCTATTTAAAATGAAAATATGATTAATCTATATGAATATATTCTTAAATGTCTTTTGTTCGAACTTTTATCGAGGTTTTTATAGAGCTTGTTCACGAACTTCAAATGATGTTGATCGTGAACATAAATGAATCGAACACATTAATTTTCAAGCTTGTTTATTTAAGAATCTAGTATTTAAAATGTTGTTCAAATTTATTTATTTAATTAGTTAAAAATCACAAACCAGTTTTAATCGAACCCAGCATCCACTAGTTCGTAGAAAGCTTGGTACGCTTGCAGCCCTATTTATGGGAAACTGCTGAAGCGGTAAAGTTGATGAATCCAGTAGGGCTGCTGTCAGCCGGCGGTGCTACAACCATTTACTACGGGCTCCACCACCACCTCCTCTTCCATCTGCGAGCCAAGTTCCATTTTTTACCTGCACCTTCTTCCGACCTGCGCATTTTCGTAAACACCTCGCGTGCATACCTCAGTCTCCCTCCTTTCCTACTCCTCAGAACTCGGCCTCGCATGCACTGCTCCAACTGCTGCAAAACCCTAAATAGAGGCCGATCATTGACGCTATTGGCCATGTCTCAGACCCAGGACATGGTCGTTCGTAACTGCGAGTTGCTGGACAAAAAGAAGGCAGCTATCCGCGAAGCCGGCCCGAGTAAGCTTCAGGTGGATCAGTGTTTCTTTCTGGAAGTTTGTGTTTTAGTACTTTTTAAAGGATTTTGCTGAATAAAACAAAAAAGTGCTATCAGATTATTGCTGATTTTGATGGAACCCTCACTAAATACTGGGTAGAGGGACGCCGTGGCCAGAGTATGGTTGCTGCCTGCTCTCGTAAAAAAAAAGCTGCTACCTATTTCGAGACTGATTATTTACTTGTGTTCTAATTCTGATTTTTAGGCAGTCATGGCTTATTAAAGCAGGGGAATCCTGAGTATGATGCCAAAAGAGAAGAGCTTTATGATTACTATCATCCATTGGAGTACTCTCCCACGATACCCATTGAAGAGAAAACTAAGCTAATGGAAGAATGGTATTCTTTGTTTCTAGCGTCTTTAATCCTGATTTGATTAGTATCCTAATACATAGCTATTTGAAACATATAAATCTCTTCTTTTTAAGGCTGGATTTTAGGAAATCTTGGAATCTCCCACATAGTCACTCTCATTTTAAGAGTTGCATTTGAAGTTAGGTTGGGTCTAGTTATGAGCTAAATATACAACAACAACAACAACATCAAGCCTTTATCCCACTACGTGGGGTCGGCTACATGAATCCTTTTTCTCCATTGTCCTATTAAAGGTTAAATTCTTGTTTAAATCTAATAAAGAAAGGTCATTCCTAATATTTTCTAACCAAGTCTTTTTAGGTCTGCCTCTACCTTTCTTAACATAAGTCAAATCTAATTCCTCTACTCTCCTAACCGGGTCATTGGAAGGCCGCCGTTTTATGTGACCAAACCATCTAAGGAGACTCTCTCTAATCTTATCTTCTACAGGAGCTACTCCAACCTTTTCACGTATATGCTCATTTCGTATCCTATCTCTAAGCGTAAAGCCACTCATCCACCTGAGCATCCTCATCTCTGCCGCACTTAACTTAGTATTATGCTTCTCTTTTAATGGCCAACATTTAGCACCATAAAGCATTGCAGACCTCACTACCATCTTATAGAGTTTTCCCTTAAGTTTGAGGGGTACTTTTCTATCACACAACAAGCCCGATGCATTCCTCCACTTCAACCATCCAACTTGACAAATTTAATGAGCTAAATATGTTTGAGAAAAAAAAAAGTTTGCCAGAATGTTTTGGCTTGCTTGTCCTTTCTAGAACTTCTATTTTCACTTTATCTCATCAGGTTACTCATGCTTTCTGCAATTCTTTGTTATATGTACTCGTTATGAAAAGCTTGCTGTACTGATGATAGTAAAAGCTTGGTAAGGTTAGTCATTGGAACATTTGAAAACACAAGGTTCCTTAAATGTTGCTTTGATACAAACACATTTTTTCTTATTATCATAACTCTCTTAGACAAATTTAATTCCACACTCCTGAAAAACGTCCATACTTAAAATGGAGCTATATCAACGGCCAATGATTAATGAATTATGCTTTATTCTCGAGAAAATGGGGCCATGCTAGGTGTTGTAAATGCGGCCAACATTAGATTCAGACTTAGGCTTTGTTCGGGACAACTTTCTTACTACTTTCTAAAGTAGTTTTTTAGTACAAAAATTTCTTGAATTAAAAATTTTTGTACTAGAAAACTACTTCGGAAAGCAATAAGAAATATGTTCCAAATGAAGATTTAATGTTATGAAAACAGGATTTGAACATAACTATCTAAATTAAAATTTTTCCACATCAATTGCCAAACGGGCATCTTAAGTTGCCTCATTTTTGTGTGCAATATAGCGTTATTCATATAAAAATTGCAAACTCAGCTTCTTCTTGAGAATTAAAGGCAATATACGTGTTATATATCAAATTAGTAATATTAATATGAATTTCTGTTAACTTTAATTATCATCTAAAAAACTTTTAGATTTAATGTGATGTTCCTCACACCATGATATTCTTAGGTGCCTAAAACTATTGCTTCTGAGTTTTACAAATCTTATGGATAAAGTTCAATGTGTGATGCTTTTGCTTTTTGGTAGCTACCCAATCACAATTAAAAAAAATTCAAATCAAAACCTGTATACATCTAATAAATGCAAATCTTATTTTTTTTTCTCATATGCAAAATAAGAATATACCTGTTATTGTTCTGGTGTAATAAGAATATACTTTTTATTGTTCTGGTGTAATAAGAATATACTTTTTATTGTTCTGGTGTTGATCCAGTATGTGAGCAAACATATTAATCTAAACTCATCTCTTGTCTGTGATGTTATCAGATGACTTCTTCGTGAGGATCATGCACCATCGGTTTTAGTGCTTCTACAAATTCCATATTAGTGACCTCAAGTTTCTAAGCATGTTGTTTTTAGGGATTAATGCAGGTGGGAGAAGACACATGGCCTTCTCATTGAGGGTGGCTTAACGTTAGATGCAATCAAGAAATCTGTTACTTGTTCTAACATTGCTTTTAGAGATGGTGTAGTTAAGCTGTTTGAATTTTTGGAGGTAGGAGCCCTCTCTATTTGCTTATTTGAAGAAATTTTATTTTGATATTGCTCTAAGCTTACATATTCAAACAGATTTTTTCTTGGTTTTGGATTTTCATTCGAGAAATGAGAGAGATGAGGGAAATGAGAGAGATTAACAGATAATCTGCCCATCTTGAGCAGTCTGCTACCCTCAATTTCCTTGGTTTCTTCAATTGGACCTTGTTGTATGATGATTTAAAGTTAGGGTTTCCTAATACAAATTAGAATCCGCACAATAATGTAATTATTGAACAAATATGAAGAAATCTACTAGAAATTCAAAACATGTAAAATTAACTAGCAATTGTAATGTAATCACCACAATTAGATTTCCAATTGTTCCAGATAAGAACAAAATAAGGAATTCTTGCAATACTAACAAATTTTGTAGAAGAAATAAGATCAAATAAAGAAGTTATATAAGTTATGAAATTTAGGCTGCACATTGGTTCAACAGATGACTTTCTTATGAATTAGGTAGTCTCAATTGTACTGTAAACAAATGAATCACCCATAAACTTGTATGCATGAGATTGAAAAGTAGAAAAAAGAATTTACTTACTCATTGAAGATAATAATTTACACGTTTTAGAACATTTATTTATATACTCCTCATCTGTAGATTAGTATATATAATTGGTACAATATTAACTTAGTTGGTTATAGATAATCCTACGATTCAATTCGATTATCCCATAACATATACAAAGTTTGGCCTTGGCTTTAAATTTTAAAGTTCTATGAAAAATCTTTGAGTTTGGCTTCACAAAACTGCAACCACCGCAATTCATTTTGTCAAAATAGTTCACCATTATATGCTAAATCAAAATAAAACCCATCAACTCATAGAAGCAAACAAACCCACCGATTAAGCTATCAACAACAACAAGAACAAACTCTCAAAAATGACTTGAAATCCACATGATGCTCGCCGTGAAAGATAATTCTCAAAGATAACAACAAGTAATAATGTTTGAAGAAAATCAATAAGAATAGGGACCTGGCGATATCCAGAGGAATAGATATCGTGGGTAGTGGATAGCACTCTTTAATTGCTCTGTAACAATTAAATTGAACTTAAGTGTCAAAAAGCCAAACCAACCTGTTCTTATATCAAGCCATATGGACCAACCTAACATTGAGAAATAAATACATCATTTATCAAAGAACATTCATGTCATAGATCACATAATAAATAAAATAAATTGACAAATGACAACAACAACAACATCAAGCCTTTGTCCCACTACCACTACGTGGGGTCGGCTACATGAATCCTTTTTCACCATTGTGTCCAATTAAAAGTCAAATTCTCATTTAAATCTAATAGAGAAAGATCATTTATAATATTTTCTAACCAAGTCTTTTTAGGTCTACCTCTACCTTTCTTAACATAAGTCAAATCTAATACCTCAACTTTTCTAACCGGGTCATCGGAAGGCCTCCGTTTAATGTGACCAAACCATCTAAGGCGACTCTCTCTAATCTTATCTTCCATTGGAGCTACTCCAACATTTTCACATATATGCTCATTTCGTATCCTATCTCTAAGGGTTAAGCCACTCATCCACCTAAGCATCCTCATCTCTGCAACGCTTAACTTAGTATTATGCTTCTCTTTTAATGACCAACATTCGGCACCATAAAGCATTGCAGGTCTCACCACCATCTTATAGAATTTTCCCTTAAGTTTGAGGGGAACTTTTCTATCGCACAATAAGCCCGATGCATTCCTCCACTTCAACCATCCAACTTGAATTTTGCTGAAATCAAATAAAAATTTATCATATCATTGCTTAATGGGATATTTTTTGATGAGAATAGGCATGCAAATTTCCATCAGAATTGGAGGAAAGTACATATGATTTTTCTGTTCATCCTATACCTTTATGAAGTTCCTACAGCTTCTTGGATTACTTCTGTTTTATTTCGCCCACAAACATTAAATTAATGGAGTTTATTGTCTAGACAAACTTCCTTAGCTTGTGCTTTGTATTTAAAATCTAATTGGTTGCTGTCTTGATAGTGGAGGAGGGTTCTGTATCTTGAAGCCGAGACAAAGAGGTCGTGATACATGAAGAAGAAATAAAAAGAAAAAGAAACTAGATTAGTCTGTAAATCATCAAGAAAATGATGAAAGCAGGTGGTGTAATGCACAACAAATGAATCCAACATACAAGACTATATCCCTATACCGTTGTCATTAAAGGTGCTCAAGGGAAGTGGGTGGCCAGCACAAACGTTTTGCTGGTAGTGCAATAAAGGGTTTGAACGCAATGACTAGAAAGCTGTTAGCTTTTGGGTCGTAGATGCAACAGAGGAGCAGAGTCGGTGAGCACACAAGATAAAGCACATATAGGTTTGTGCGACAGATTTGATGCGTGCAAGGTCGTAGGCTGTGATTGTATGGATGGGGCTCGGGAGTGGATTCGTTTGGGGCTTTTGGATTGTGGACATTATAAGGGGATCAATGACCTTTTAGTCATGCTCTGAGACCACATTGAGTGTTAAAAAAACTAATTTTTTTTGTTTTAGAAATTTGTAATATGGATTATAAATAAACATACATGAGAATATAATAAATAAATAACCCAAATTATATCCTCAAGTATGAGGATATCTTCTACCAAAATCTCCTAGCATTATTAGGTGTCTATTTAACACCTACTAAATACCCAACATACTAAATATGCCACCAATATACTTTGACTTGCCTATATGTTGAGGGTCTTGACACTAGGTGTGCAAGTGGGCTGAGTCAGCTTGCGAGTCGGCTCAAGCTCGACTTTGTGGGCTCCGAAAATATGTGCCCCTGCCTCTCTGTGACCCCTTTCTTTTTGTGTGAACGAGGAGAGTTTTAACGAATTTAGGTTATGGGGTAAATTTTCAGAAGGCAGGTTGGATTTTTAGATAAGTCACTATCCAGAGATTTCACCCTCATTTTTCAAGGAACTTATGATATGAGTTCCGGTTTTCTATAGGCACAAGCCCCTATAGTTAATTACCTATCCCGATAATGAGAGATTATTTTCGATTAAGGCTAGTCATTGAATAACTACGTAGTATGCAACATATAATAACAATAGAATTATATATTAATAATCGAAAATTTATTACCATGCACTTAAATCGGATGGTGGGGCGAATGATGATGAACCCGATCAAGATCCCCATGATTCCATTGTCCTAGACCATCATTGTCCCTAGTCTACTTAGTCAGAGGAGGTAGTTGACCTAAACTGACCAAAGGATATTTGTCGACAGCCATGGGTTGTTTCTTCCAAGGGTACCTTGTTGACTTGGGATGAATATTTGTCCATGGGGACATTCAAGTCCACCATAGCTAATAAAGGGCATTGCGCCTTATCGATTATGCCATATTAATTTATTACTCAAACATTTGGAGTCGTTGGGGAACATACGAGTTCTGGTCGTGATCGTTATTTAGTCGTACCATTTGACGACAAAACCATTTTGTCAGAGGGTCCCGGTCATAATCATTTACCAGTTGTGCCATTTGGCGGCGAAATTGCCAGTTAGAGGACACGTGCTAGTCTTTAATGGTAGGCATGGTTTAAAATTGAGCAATATGAGGCTCGCCTTGAGGCCCACCTTTGCGCAATTCCAGTAAAAAACGCCTCGATGCTTGCGCCTCTAGTTTTTTTAATGAGGCTTGCGCCTCAACATGGTTGAGGCTCGCCTCGCCTCACTGGCATGAGGCTTACGCCTCACACTATATATATATATTAAAACTTACATAAATCTTGAAGTAAATGCCCGACATTGGACTCTATAGGAGAGGAGGAAGGGGAGAGAGCAGTTCACCATAATGATGATTCAAATGAAGAACCCGTAGTGATGACAGTGTTGATGACTTATGAGTTCTTATGTTATATGTCATTGCTATCTACCTTGACAAACTATTGCAGAGGGTGGATATATTTTTGCTTTAAGTGTTTAGGTAATTTATTTTGATTAGATATTTGAATTTTTGAAGAGTAATAGATTTGAAAATTTTATTTAAACTTTTAACCCTAAACAATTAACTTTGAGATTTGGGGCCTTTCTTTGAAATTTGTGTGGAGCCCTATGGTTGAGATAGCATTCAACATGTCTATCATCGGGGTGATTTTGCAATCACTTTAAAAGATTTGTATTTTTATTAGGGTTTATGAATATTTTGAAATCTAGGGTTTCCTTTGATTGGAATTTTCTATCAACACATCTATCATCGGGGATTATGGGTAATTTCATTTTATTAGTCGAATATTGTCGACTCTGTTTTCTTGCCAACAGAGGATCAGGTTCAACTCTTAATTTTTGGAGTTATCGTGTAGATGTCAGAACCGGAGGTATTCATTTTAATATGTGAATTTTCTTTTTAGGAAACTTTGAAGGCCTAATATTAACGTATAAAATTAAATGCTTCAGTTAACTACAACGAGTGTTGGTTATGAGAGTTTATGCTTGTAACAGTGTGTTTTTTTTGTAATATACCTTAAATTCTTAATATAAATGTATAAAATCAAGTAGTCCGATCGATTCTACGACCGTATATTTGTTTGGTTGTTTAAGTCATGTCAACTCCGACCCATTTAAAGGGGAGGATTAGACTTAAACTTAAGTTTGCTTTCAACCCGCGCAACATCCTCAAACATCACATGTGTACATATATTATGCTTGTCGGGGCTCATGCGAGTATCTTAACTTTCATTTTAAATGATACGCGTGTATGTTAGCGTACTTATATGATGTATTTTGTAAGTTTGAAAATTCATTCATTATTTCTTTTAGTCAGCACAACATTATCAGACGTCACATATATGTCACGCTCATCAGGGCTCATGCGGTATTTTGCTTTTCGTTACATTTCGCATAATGCATTCGCAAGATGATTAATACTTTTTGTATGACTTGCATAATGTATAATATGCTCTATATGATTTGCATGATGATGATACATTTGCACATTGCTTAGAGTGAACTCATGGTTCTTTTTGCATGCTGTGTGGTGTGTATGCCTGCTACATCTACAAGTTACGTAGTGTGTGCACATAATATGTTTTCATGTCACACAATACGTGCATATGGCGTATCTGAGTGTAAGACATCACATATGCCTAATATATTTGAATGTTACATTCTTGTGTAATACAGTTATATGTTATATGACTAATATGTATTATGCATTTACATATTAGATATTGCACATGTATGTTGAATTGTTGGATAATACATGTATGATGTATTTGCATGTTGCATAACATATTTATATGATATATTAGCATGTTGGATAGTGTGTATGCATGAAACTTTTGTATGTTGCATTATGTGAGTTGCAAAATACATTTAGCATATTGCATAGTATCTATGCATGCGACACAATGGGTGTGTATGACATTCACATACACATTTGCACGTATATTTATATATTTGTATACTTGCATATGCATTTGCATGGTTGTATGTGTATTTGCATATGACTTTGCATGTTGTTAAGCACGTGTGTAAAATACACTTGCATTTGTATGATGCACTCGTGCAATATACTCGCATATTTTGCTTAGTGCATTTGTGACACCTACATGAATTTTGATGCACTTGCATACTAGCATGATCATTGGCATATGTAAGAAATGGTTTGCATGATCAACGACATGTGTGCATGTTACTTATTGCACTCACATGATTGTAGGTATGCATATGTGTCACTCGATGCGTGTGCATGTAGTTGGTATATATGCATTATATAATAGGAGTCTCGTAGGCGGACATCCTTTTGTGATTTGGCACGTCAAGCACATTTTAATGAAGGGGTCGTGCAACCCGTGACACATAACAATGTACTATTTTATTTTCTTTGCAAAAACAAATGTTCATGGGATTTACGACACATTCATGGGGCGTATGAGTCTCTTGACTTTAATAGCTAACATGCGCGCTACCTAAGGCACTTGTGTACCCGTGACTCCTCCCTTAGTCATTTTGTATTTTGAGTTTGGCTTAACGGGTCTCGCAAGGTATCAATTTTCTGGGTTGTAAATAGGGAAACCGACCCTAATTCATTTCTTTGAATATTTCAACTTAGAGAGCATGTGTTGCTAAGGGGCTTGAGTGTACACTAGCTATAAGCTAAGAGAGAAATTTTAGTCTGTCTGTTGGTGAACTAGTTCTCCTACAAGTTCTATTTTGTTAAGTTTTGATTTTCAAGTCATCTTTGCTTTCCAATGTTTAAAACCTAAGATGTTGTGCATTTTGTATTTTGTTGACTTAGGAGTTTGGATAGATATTAATTTCTTTAAATTTTTCTAAGTCATGAGTTTTGTTGTAAATTTCAGTAGTACTCCGGCGTCGTATCCGTGTAGGGGGCTACATCGGGTGTGCTAAGCATTCACACCTGCTAATAAAAACAGTCATAGAAGGTGTCAAGTGACACCGCGGCGAAAATTTTATTCCCCCCTCGTTAATAAAAGCAGTCACGACTCTTCAAGTACCTATTTAGAAAACATAGCATTTCCCTGTCTACTAAAAAGAACAGTCACTAAACTTAGTTTTTTATATATAATAAATTTTCCCGCTCGCTAATAAAATCAATTACGGGTACTTATATTTCATGCAAACGAATTTTCCCGTTCCTTAATAAAAGTGGTCACCGATACTTATATTTTCTCGCTCGCTAATAAAAGCTGTCATGGGTGCTTATATTATATATACAAATTTCCCTGCTCGCTAATAAAAACAGTCATGGGTACTTATATTTTTCCGCTCACTAATAAAAGCTGTCACATATATTTATATAATATAAATTTTTTTTTCCGTTTGCTAATAAAAGCAGTCATGGGTATTTATATGATGCATACGAATTTCCTTGCTTGCTAATAAAATGGTCATGGGTACTTATATTTCTTCATTCGTTAATAAAAACGATCATGAATACTTATATAACACATACAAATCATAAAATACTAGTGCCAGATTTATACTTAAGGTGCACGACAACGACGAAAGCGGTGCACGAGACCTGTGATGCACCAACATTTTTTATGATTATTATTTATTTTATATAATTATATGCATATATTTATTTATTTATTTATTATTATTTTTTAAATGAGGGCTAGAGTGAGAAAGAGAGTGTGCAAGCTCTATTTCTAGAGAAGAAAATGGGGGTTTTGATGAACATGATGTAGGATTATGTTTGTTGTGAGTGTGGTGTTAGATAGAGAATATTCCTCCCTCCCTCTAATTTTAGATAGAGAAAGAGATGGAATTTTTTCTCTCTAGGGAGAGAGATGAAGGGTTTGAGGGTAGAAGGAGGTGTAGGGAGTGGAGGAAGTGTTTTGAAGAGAAATTTCATGGAATTTCTCTCTTTCCAGAGAGAAAATTGGGTCTAGTGAAAAAAGGTAGAGGATGAGAGGGCTTTTTGGTGGGAATTGTGTAGGAGGTGTAGGGGACGGTTTTTTGTGTAGGGGGTGTAGGGATTTGAGGGGTAGATAGGAAGAAATACAAATTTTAGGGTTAGAGTTTTGGGAAGGTTTTGAGATGAAGAAGAAGGAAGAGGAAGATGGGGAAGGAGGAAGAGGGGAAGAAGAAATGAGGAAAGACGATGGAAGAAAATGGAGGGAGGAGGAAGAAGAAGAAGAAGAAGAAGAGGAGGAGGAGGAGGAGGATGAAGACGATTACCTTAGAGTGGCTTGGAGTGGTGGATGGCGGACCGGAGCTTTACGTGAGAGAGAGGAAGAGAGGGGGGTCGGGTGTGAGCTTCATGCGTGAGTGTTAAGAGGGGGACGGTTGGGGAATGTCTTATGAGGGAAATGAGAGTGGGTTTAAGTGGGATGAAGGGTATTTTGGGTATTTTTTATTTATATTTAGATTTTTTTAAAAGCTCTCTTTCTCTCCCTCTATTGTTATTAATAATTATATGATATAATTTTTTTTAATTGTGGTTCGACTCGGTCTCCTCACCATCATCGATGTTTGCGCAAGTTGGCGCCTTGATTTGCATGCACGAAATTTGAATTTTTGTCGATCGACAATCCCATTTAATATAAGTGTTGATCTTAGCAGTTTTCGTTGCTCCGGATGCATTGACACTGTTCGTTTTATGAACGGAGGTCATTTCGATGATTTGAGTTTTCGGTCGACACACGTCTGGTGAGCTACGCATGATGTCGCGCTCTTTCGCTTTTGAAACTCTCCGTGCGCGGTTGACACTACCCCGACACTAGTATTGAGGTCAACAGACTAGTTAATGAGCTATCGAGTCAAGCTTATCGAGCTTTGAGCTTGAGCAAAATTTCGAGCTCGTTGGATTATTGAGCTTGAGTTTGAGCTTGGGTGATGTTATGCTTGATTACTCTCGAGCGGCTCGATTAGCGATAAATGCTGGTGAACCACGGGCAAAGCGCGGAAGTCGTGGGTGAGCCGCAGGCAAACTACGGGCGAAGTTGAAAGCGGGGCGAAGCTCAGAAGCGCGGGTGACGTCAACGCGTGCGACCGCGAAAGGCGGAATCAGAGGAGTCGCAGACCGCGTAGAAGGCTTGGAAGTTTCTCGTGAGCTCAGTTTTAGTGGCACGAGCCGAGCTCGAGCTCTCCTTTTGAGCTTGACTCAAGTTCGAGCTCTGATTTTGGCTCGCGAGTCGATCTTTAGTTAGGCTTGACTCGACTCGTTTGCACCCCTAGTTGACACTAATGGAATATGATACTAATTTCTTTGAGCAAATCCTTTGGAATTTCCTTCTATTTATGTGGAACTTTTATATCTCACAGTATGTTTTGCAGAATTTATGCTGCAACATGCCAGGCATTTTCAGTTTCAGTAATTCTTGCAGCCATTCAACAGACAGGTTTTTCAATCACTACAAATAGAGTTCTAGAATGGATATTGTAATTCACTTTAGTGTGCATTACTTGGCCACTTTGGTGAAATTGCAGATGCGGAAGGCCAATTTTCTAAAGCTTCCACTATTTTATTGAAAGAAATAATTTCATGTTGCATCTAAAACTAATTAGTGTCCCTGCAGCAGTTGATGTAGTTTTGCTAAAATTGCCGTACTACACAAGAGAGATAATTGTTGGATCCTTAAGCAGAATTTACGTCTAGATTGTCCTGTAAATTCAAATTCACAAGTCACATTTCATTATTGGCTTAACAGCAATTGTATTCTCACATCGTCATGCATGTATGCGTTATTGTGATGAAGAATTGCCTATTTTGAAGTTCTTCGATATATAACCACATGTCAAAATACACAGAGGCTTCTTGATTATGGATGCAGAATTGAGAGTTTCTGAGTCTCTAACATACTCCGTACTTCCCATGCAGGAAAAAGATGTTCCTATTCTAATATTTTCTGCAGGACTTGCAGATATTATAGAAGAGGTTGTTAAAATCAAGTTATATTTCCAAAAGATCATATAGAGATCAGATTTGGTAGTTAATAATCATATTTTTTTCAAAATTTACCAGGTCTTCAGACAGAAACTTCATCGTTCTTTCAAAAACATTAAGATAGTATCAAACAGAATGGCATTTGATGATAATGGTCGGCTTGTGTCCTTCAAAGGTGATCCTTCAACTCTCTTATTACGCTTTTAAAAATCAGTAATCTTTCAGTTGTTTAATGTGTCATTGAATGCCTAAGCTTGAGGCAAGAAAGTGCAGATAAAGCTTTTTGATACATCTCGAACCACAAAAATTAGCGCACAACAGTAAATTTCAGCAAAATAACAGAATTTTATTGCTTGGAAATCAAATAACAAGAAGCAAGATGCAATTGATCCTCTTTTGAGAGTAGGATCTTCTCTCCCAAACTCTATACGCCGCAAGGTTCCCTCACAAAAGAAAACTACAGCACTCAAGACAAAATTCTGCATATGAATAAAATAAACCCTATTATGGACTTAAATAGGCTTCCTCCCTCCCTCCTAAAACAGCCCCCTTCCTAATATATCTCCCTTATTAATTTGAAAATAATTCAATTAGAAAAGGATCTCATTAGGAAAGGATTTCCTAATTCAACCCATTTCTTAATATATGTTGACGTATACAGTCGACTAAAAAAAAAGAGAAACCAAAATAAAAAAATTAGTTAAAATGATTACCTGCTGAAGCCGAATCCTGTGCAAAATCAGACCCATACCTCTGCAGCGGCACTGAACTAATCGCATCTGTCTCGATCCCGCGTTTGCCGCAAGCTAACCCATTCGAAGCTCTCGAACCTCAACAACCATCTCCTCCAGCACGACCTCATCTCGCCTACTCTTAGCCGAAGACCTCCTCATCCAGCCCTCGATAGATCCGAACTTGACGCCTTCTCTTCTGCCGATTTCATCCTACCTGTCAATCATTCTGCCGCAAATCTACCTGTAGCCGCTCGACTCTGGATCTCTCGCAAGCTGACGTCCAACCTCCGTCCCTATCCCTCAACCCGACTTCCAACCACCCCTTCTATCTGACCCCATCTGATTCCTTTAGTACACACACACATAGAGAGAGAGAGAGAGAGAGAGAGAGAGAGAGAGAGAGAGAGAGAGAGAGAGCTTTCTCTTTACCTTTCCAATCCCGCTCCTACACGATCGGCATCAAGCCCGACGCCCTCACTCAATCTATCCTATCCGATCATCATATCAAAACCATCTTAATAGCCCATTTCCCAAATAGCCCTTTCTCATTCCCTCTTTCAAACACACTAAAGCCCACATATAAAAACCCACATAAACCCATCAATTCCTCCTTTATCCTAATAGCAAAGTTATCTCGATTTCCATCAATCAAAATAGTAGGTTTTCTTTTTGATGCACCTATGTTGTGCTCCTATTTGTTTTTCGGTGTATTTGCATAATGTATGCACATTTTAATGTATTTGCACACTATTTGCTGTATGTGCACGGTCTTCAACATCTTCACATTCTTCATTTATATGCTTTCCAATGCATTTGCATGGAGTTCAACATGCTCGCACATTGCACCTGCATGCTTTTTGGTGTATTTGTACGGTGCACTGGGATGTTTCATGGCACATTTACACGATTTTCACGTTTTCATGTACATTTGTATAGCCTATTCGCATGCTTTTCAACATGTCTGTGGTAAACTTGCACACTTTTAGAATAATGCCACACTTTTTAGAGTATTGATACGTTTCTCGAGATAGTTGCATGCTTCTTCAAGTATCTACATGCTTCTCTTGGAAGTGGCTCGGTTCTTGAGGCAATGGCAATTCTTGAGCTAGCTGCATGCTTGTTCAGGGGTGGCATGCTTCTTGAGGCAATTACACATTTCTTGATGCGATGACACTTGAATTTGAACTTTGTGTTGCGATGCATGCTCATATTTTTATGATATTTAGATTTTAATTATTTACGTGAACTTTTATCATTGAATTAAATGCAATATTTATTTTTGAATTTTTGAAAAGGGTGTTCCTTCCGCCTTCTGTACACTTGTGTGGATCCGTTGTGGGTTGGATGATGTTTCTTACCCATTAGAATCTTATTATGAATTATGCAGATGTGATGATTTTCATTTTTACACGTTTGTATTTTTGCATGGTGTGCCCCCACAAGGGTCCTTTCCCCTTCCGATAAATAGGTGGGGTGTTGTAATTCATTTTGCATTCACTTGGACCTCTCATTTGCTCACAAGCATCACAGAGATTTTTCTGAGTGTTCTAAGGGCAACGGGGAATTTTTTTTGTGTTCTTTGTGAATATTTTGTTTGCAATAAGTCCTATTTTTTTCATTTTATTCTTTCAATTCTGAATTGTAATACATTTTAGGAAATTATTTGTCATTCTTAAAATGTATTTTGTTTATTTGTTTAATTATATTTGTGTTTAATGAGTCCTTTAAAATGCCTGTTATGAGTTTGTTTAGTTGAAATTCTGGTAGCCTCCCAGCTTCTCCCCTCACATAGGGGCATTTATGAAGATTTTGGTTCTTTCCTCCACGCAAAGAAAGATGTTCATAATTGGTACCTGAAGACACCTCAGTTGGAATCTTCAAAAGCCACCATGCCAAGAAAAGCATGTATGGGGTACTAGCATGATAGATTTGTAACATATCTACGCCATTTTGAAATAATATGCACGAGTATTTAAATTTGAGTTTCTCTGTTATATTAAGAAAAGTGTGTACATGACTTACCTACTGGGTCGTGAGTGTAGCCTACAAGATTCCAATATAGTGCTGAGAAAAACGTGCATAGGTTTTACTCGTCTTGCTAAATACATCCCAACTAGGATTTTGAGAGTTTTAATTGTTATCTTTTTAATATTGTGCATGGGGGGTGGCAATGGCGATGAGACGAAGAGGACCTATGGTGAGATTTGAAACATATCTTTCTTTTTCTCTTTTTTTTTTGTGCTCTTTTTTCACAAAAGAGAAAAAAGGGAGAGAGACAAAAATAGTTAAGAGAGAATGAGATGGAGATTTCTCTCTCTATTTAGAGGAAAAAAGGGAGAGTTGGAGAGACAATGAGGAATATAGAGAGGTATAGATAGAAAGAGAAAGGGAGAGAAAGAGAGTGCCATAGAGAGGGAGATAGAGAGAGTTAGAGAGGTAGAGAGTGCTTTAGAGGAAGAAAATTAGTTGAGAGACAGGGTAGAGAGAAATTTCTGTGTAGAGAGAGTGAGGTTGATAGAAATTTTCTATTTAGAGAGAGAAAGAGAGGATTGAGAAAGAGGGAGTGAGGTTGGAGAGATAGAGTGAAAGAGAAGTGGTGGAGAGAGAGTCGGGCGTTTGCAGCTGTGGCTAGGAGAGAGGAAAAGGTTATGGGCTGGTCTAAGTAGGTGGGACTAGGGTCGGCGATGACAAGGAGTTTTAGCGAGTGTAGTGTCTGAAGCATGTGGGGTATGGGGCTTGTAGTCTAGGGAAAATAGGCTC
>NW_021319382.1:3146179-3152469 GCF_001605985.2 Dendrobium catenatum
TCAACAATAATTTTTAAAACTATAATTCTATCTCCAATTCTGTTAATTTTTATAACATTATCTTCCACTGCTTTCTTCACTACTTTTTTTTTATTTTTTTTATTAGCTTTCTTGACTGCTTTCCTAAAACTTTTTTAGCAGATAAGGAAAATTATTTTAGAGATAAAAAATGGCAGATAAGTGGTTATTATATACCCCAATACGCGGAATTGCATGAGTTATGGAGATTAAGTAGGTAGGGTTGTTAAAAGTAGGTTTCTGGTCTTGTTCAGGTTGAACTCGAATCTAACCCAACACTTTTTAATCCGACCCATTTGCGCACTTTTTAATACGAACTGTTTAGGCACTTTTTAATCTGACCCGAACCCGACCCGCTTCTTTTATGTTTTATTAAAAATATTTTATTTTATTTTATTTTATAAAGTTTTCTTGTCCCACTTGTCCAAGCACATGTGTTATATATATATAGTCAAGAAATGTCTTCGACTAAATCGAATTAAGGTAAGATTACTTCAATCAATTTAAAATAAACCAAACTTAATTTAGTTTGGGCAACATGGTTTATTAATTTTTGGAAATAACATTTACTTATTTTATAAAAAATTTTAAAACCCTCATAAATCAATTAAAAATGGGTTGATTTCAAGTTTTCGGGTAAACCCGAACCCGACCTAATTTTATAAGCACTCTTCTAAGGTAGAGATTTTTCTTTAATCTCTCCAAACAAAAGTTAGTGTTGCTAGGGTAAAATCACAAAATGAAATGTAAGGGGGAAAAGGCAAAAGGTTTCAGTAAACTCTGGAACAATTGATCATTTTAAAAAAATCCAATAATGCAAATCATCAGTGTTTAATTCTTTGGGTAGAAATTTGAAGGTGTTTATATAGTTTCAATTAAATATTAATTTTTAATTCATCCAATCAAATGATAAAATTTAATAAATTCATAATTTTTCAAAACTGACATTTTTCTAATTCTAGACAATCAATTTTCTCCCCAAAACAAAATCACAATGGTCAAAATCCATAAGAATACCAACAAACTATGAAATCCAAGAAAAATTGCATGCATTGCAAACCCTCGAAATCATATTGGATAATGGATAAGGAGAAGAAAAGGTTGTTTGGACTTTAAAGGTATACGTTTTTATTTTGAAAAAACTTGAAACAAGAGGTAGAAGAAATACTAGCAACCCAATACCCGTAGGTCCACAATGACTTGTAACATTTGTTATATCAAACATAAACAAAAATTGGCATGGGTATCTTAATATATGAAAGAAATATAGTTGTTGCAAATAAAATAGATGTATATATTGAACAAAATCTACCAAAATGACATGCAATTTTAATTATCACTGAATTCTATCTACTTTTGTACAGAAGTATTCTTGCTCAGCCTTTTTTGTTTCCTAGGCACAACCAACCAATCTATAAATTCAGCATTAGACCATGGCTTTTTTATAAAAGCTATTGCAACAATTTCCAATAGTCCTGCAGCATATCCAAGGCCAGCACTTAGGTAAAACCACTCATCTACAAATTCCTTTTCGTTGTTATCATAACCATTGTTATTTGATGTATCGTTGAAATCAACATTATTTTCCTTGCACAACACGTCGAGTGGTAGACCACAAAGAAATTTATTGCCATAAAATGCAGATGAACTGAATGTTGTTAGCTGACCACCATTTGGTATCACTCCAGAAAAATTGTTGTTTGATAACTTGAGATTGCTTAGGAACATAAGGGATGACATAGTGATAGGAATCTCACCAAAAAAGTGATTGTTTGAAAGATCAAAATACTCGAGTTCTTTCATGCTATCAATATTTTGTGGGATCTTTCCTGTTAAATTATTATTAGAAAGGTCCAAAATAATCACACCAGAGAGATTTGTCAAAGTTTCTGGGAATTCACCTGACAGTTTGTTTCCTGATAGATCAATACTGGCCATAAGTGAGAGAGTCTTGGTGTATATTTGTTGTCTGTTGTTTACATAAATTGATATGTTTTCTTCATAGTAAGTTCCTTTGTAATGGCCATATCGAAGATAAGTGTTTACTTTCAATGGACTATTCAGGGCTTTAAAGGCTCCAAAGCTACGAGGAATTGTCCCGAAAAGGTGATTGTTGGCAAGATCAAGCACTTGCAAGGATTTGAGATTAGAAAGCTGAAAGGGTATTTGACCTGTGAACTTGTTTGATCTCAATCGAAGAATGCGAAGTGCTGGGAGTCTCTCGCCTAACCAAGCTGGAATTGATTCATTGAGATTGTTGTTTCCTAGGTCGAGTGTCTCCAGCTTGGTGCAATTTTGCAGGGATTGAGGGATCGAACCTGATAGGTCATTGTTGCTGAGGTGTAGAGTTTGCAGCAATACAAGTTTCCCAAGAGAACGAGGAATTTGTCCTGAGAGATTGTTGTGTTCAAGAACAAGAGCATTGAGGTGAGAACAATTCTTCAAACTTGAAGGGATTGATCCTATTAAAAAATTGTTTGAAAGATTTATGATTTGGAGCTCCTGAAGATATCCAATTGAAGAAGGAATTGTTCCAGATAAATTGTTATAGGCGAGGGAGAGGTGGATGATGTAAGGTTGCAATTGGCCAAAGTTGGAAGGAATGGTACCAGAAAATTGATTGCAAGAGAAGTCAAGTAGCTCAACTTGAGTTGAGGGCATTGGAATTGACCCACTGAAAAGGTTATTTCTCATATCCACATCAGCAAGGGGAGAAATTTTCATGGGATCTGGTATCCGACCTTCAAACTTATTAAATGAAATGTTTAAAAGAGAGAGATTTGAAGAAAGATCCTCCCAAAACCAATTTGGTATCTTGCCAGAGATTGAACTATTGGAGATGTCAAAGAATTGAAGTTCCCTCTGGGTTTTAATCCAGGAAGGAAACTGAGAACCCAACTGACATGAACCCATTGCTAGATTTTGAATCTGAAATGGAGGAACCCAGCTTGAGCTAAACTTAATGGTTAAAGAATTTGAAGAAATCAATAAGATTTTCAAACTGCTCAACTTCAAGAAGTGCTCCTCATTTAATATTCCAGTTAATTGGTTTGAAGAAACACCAAAGAATTCTAGTTTGGAAAGATATCCTAGAGTTAATGGAAGAGTACCATTAAGTTGATTTCCATCGAGGTCAAGTTGAGTGAGATGCGACAAATCTCCAAGAGATGGTGGGATGAGACCTGTAATCATGTTATAAGAAAGATCCAGGACACTGAGATTTTGGAGCTCTCCCAGCCATTCTGGTAAAGTACCTCCAATTCCATTTGTATTCATGCTGAAATAATATAAATTTTGCAGAGGTTTATCTGACAAACATCCTTCGACTTCCAGAGACTTAGGAAGTGTAAGAGTCAGCTTATTAATATCTAAACTCAAACCTTCCAAGTTGCAAATCTTTCCCATAGAGCTTGGGATCCCACCTTCAATGCTATTATCAAAGAGATCAAGCTCTACAAGTGAAGTGAGGTTCCCAATAGAATCAGAAAGAAATCCTTGCACTCCATTTTCTGCTAATAGAATGTACTCTATTTGCCTCCAGTTTCCACCAAGAAGCTCAGAAATGTCAAGTGTGAGATTATTGTTCGCTGATAGTGCAATAAACTTTAAGCTAGAAATTCTAAATATCTCAAGGATTGGACCATAAAAAGATGCATTTATCAAATCTAAATGAACTAAGCTACTTAAGTTAGCAAACCATTTGGGGATCAAAGAATTGAAGCTATTAAGAGAGAGATCCATGACTTGTAGAGAAGTGAGATTAATGAAAGGAAGGTTCTGAACAAGTCCTGCCACTCCACAGCCTCGCATATGCAATTCTCTCAAGGAAGATAGCCTGTTTAGTTGTTGAAATAATCCCGTTTCAGCCATTGAAATATTAATAAAGTTCATTGAGAGGAACTTCAAAGAAGAAAGACCGGATACCCAATGAAAATCATGCACAACTAAGGGGGGGAAACTTGAAGAAAGATCAAGATACTCAAAGCTTGAAGAAAGATCAAGATACTGCAACCTTGATAAGTTTCCTAAATGAGCGGGCACAGTGCCAGAGAATCCAGCTCTAGATAGGTTTAAGTATCTTAACTTCTTCAAAGAACCAAAGAAATGAGGGATTGGAATGCCTCCAAATGTATTGTAGCTCAAATCTAATTGTTCAAGCGACTTCAGCTGGAGCAAAGAAGAATCTATTTTTCCACTCAAGTTCCAAAAGCCATGAGATCGAAACTTCACAAAACTATCAATATCTGGATATGGATTGCGAAGCTTTATGAAAGTAACTAAACCAGTATGGTTATCACATCTTATTCCTCTCCATGAACAGCATTCACTTCCTCGCCATGAAGAAAGCCGGCCTTCTGGATCATTGAGACTCTTTCTAAACTGAAGAAGGGCCCTTCGTTCAACAACAAAACAGCCAAAAACAATCTCAGAACATAAGAAATAAGCTTGAATCAAACAACAAAAGAAAGCAAAAAGCTTTGAGGACTTCATGGCAGCAGTTGCAAGTATGGAAGATGTGAAGATTTAAGTGCTTATATAAGTTAAAAGCACAAAAGCATTCTTTTTATATTGTTTGTTTAGTGAAGTGAGCCATTGCTTTTGGTTTAAAACAGCGTAGAATTTGTCAAAAATGGTGGCTTAAAATCTTAATATACAATCATATATTCCCATTAGCTAAAGATATGATGTGAAGTAAAGGTAGATTAAATTCAAGGGTGGTTACTTTTTAATCTTTCAGTTGGCTTTAAGGAGATAGTGGAAGAACAATTTATGATGAGGGTGGAATGACTTGGAAACATTTAAAAACTAGCAGTTTTGGTATTATCGTGTATATTAATTTGTTAATTTAGGGTTTGTTTGTAATAGCTTTCTTACTGCTTCTTAAAGCAGCTTTTTAGTACAAAAATTAAAAAATCATTTTAAAAAATAATCAGAAAGCCATCCAAAACAAAGCCTTTTGAAACATATAATGGATCTATAAATTATAAAGTACTATATTAAACTTTATTAATCTAAGGTGTTATTGGATGCTCCCAATATTGTAATAGTTTTTTTTTTCAATGAGTAGATCTAAAACGGAATATAATAAGGGTTGGGTTTGGGTGACCTGAAAACCTGAAACCAACTCGGGTTTGACCCGGAAACCTGGCTGCTCGTCTCGCTCGGGTGAGTCGCTTCTCATATGGACTGAACCCGCTGTTGGCACTGTAGTGCTTGTCGTGCTCCGCCGGAGGATTTGCGAGATTTGGCTGAATAAGCGTGCGAACGGACAGGATTTGCCTCACTAAGCCGCGAACGGATGACAGATTTATAGGATTAGGCTGAATAAGCGCACGAGCTGACGGCAAATTTAAAAGATTTGGCTGAATTAGCGCGCAAACGGAGGATGGATTTACGAGATTTGGTTGAATAAGTGCAAAACAAAAATTGGATTTACGGGATTTGGCTGAATAAGCGCACGAACGGAAGAAAGTTTGTGTCGAATCGATTGATTACGAGTCTGGTCGGGTTGAACCGAACACGAACCGGGTCGGGTTCGGGTTGGGGAAAATGAATCAATTTCCAAACCTGGTCAGGTTCGAGTTGGATCAACTAGTGTAGGGGCCATTTTGGAGTTGAACCCGTAACTCACATTTGACACCCCTATTTGTTACTAGTCCATGAGGTGCTCAGCAACATGAAATATCTTTCAATTATTGGAAGAAGATAAGAATGACCAAGTTGTAGAAACCAGATATTGCATTAGGTGTCACAAAGAACCTACAACATTAAATACTAAATAAATTTAGGCTTCGTTTGGGACAATTATCTTATTGCTTTTTAAATTAAAATTCATAAATTAAAATTCTTGTATTATAAAGCTGCTTTTAGAAGCAATATAAAAGTTGTCTCAAACAAAACTGTAGCTTGTAGTGTAAGTTTGGTAGATAGTAGTGGTGGTACCCACTGCATTGCTTATTGAAATCTTGTTGCTGCCCATCATAAGTGCTGATATAGAAGTAATAGTCTATTCGGCCTTAGCAGCATTGTATCTGCTATGATAGCATTCTCGGTGGCCAGTGAGAAAGTTTCTTTTATGTTTAATGATGGCTTGTAGTGGCTGCTTTCTTGACTGCTTTTTTTTTATATAATTTTTTTATTAGCTTTCTTGACTGATTACCTATTATTTATTCAGCAGATTAGGGAAATTATTTTAGAGATGAAGAATGGCAGATAAGTGGTTATTATATACCCCAATATGCGGAATTGCACGAGTTATGGAGATCAAATAG
>NW_021319382.1:3158255-3163875 GCF_001605985.2 Dendrobium catenatum
CAGCTTGATTGCTCAAGCTTGTTTGGAATATATAATTAATTTAAAAATATTGAAGTATATTATATAACGCTAATTTAAATTATAATTTAAAACATATTGTAAGTTAGTCAAGCGGCTCAACGAGTTTAAGAGCTGAGAAAACTATTTTAACTTAATCGAGTGGCTCGCCGCTTGATAAGCCCGTCTCGTGAGCTCGTTAACGAGTCAATCTTGAGCCAGCTTAGCTCACTTACTCCCCTAATATAATCCACATCTAATAATTTCTTATTTTTTTCATGCCTAGAAAAGCGGCTTTCAAAAAATGACCACAATCAAACTTTCCACATTCCTTGACATTTTAGCTTCCTTTCATTTTTGTTTTTTCTGGAGACTTTCCCTTGCAATGTGGCTAATGATTTGGCTACAAAACAACATCAGTTTTTGCTGCAACTTCCCTGTTTTCCTTATCTTATTGAAGTTCTTTTTGAATATATCTCACAAACACTTATATATTGATTCTTGCTTCGTTTGTGATAGTTTCTTTACTAGAAACTGCTTTTTAAAGCTGCTTTCTAGTATAAAATTTTTGAACAAAAAAAGTTTTTGAACAAAAAAATTGCCTAAAAAACAGGAAGAAAATTGTCCCAAACGAAACCAGAATAACTTTCAGAGTGAATTTGCATTAGCACATATTCTTCTTATTTAAATTTACTTCATATTTTGTTTAATACAACAACAACAACATCAAGCCTTTATCCCACTACGTGGGGTCGGCTACATGAATCCTTTTTCTCCATTGTGTTCTATTAAAAGTCAAATTCTCATTTAAACCTAATAAAGAAAGGTCATTCCTAATATTTTCTAACCAAGTCTTTTTAGGTCTACCCCTACCTTTCTTAACATAAGTCAAATCTAATACCTCTACTCTCCTAACCGGGTCATCGAAAGGCCGTCGTTTTATGTGACCAAACCATCTAAGGCGACTCTCTCTAATTTTATCTTCTACTGGAGCTACTCCAACCTTTTCACGTATATGCTCATTTCGTATCCTATCTCTAAGGGTAAAGCCACTCATCCACCTGAGCATTCTCATCTCTGCCACACTTAACTTAGTATTATGCTTCTCTTTTAATGGCCAACATTCGGCACCATAAAGCATTGCAGGCCTCACTACCATCTTATAGAATTTTCCTTTAAGTTTGAGGGGTACATTTCTATCACATAACAAGCCCGATGCATTCCTCCACTTCAACCATCCAACTTGAATTCTGCTGATAATATCCCCATCTATTTCACCATCACTTTGAACAATTGATCCAAGATATCTAAAACGTGTACTCTTGCATAAACATTATTTCTCATTTTAATTTTCTTTATTTAATCAGCTTGTAGCTCATAAATGTGGCATTTAAACATACATATGATGGTAAATATGTTAGATTAGATGTTTTTGGAATATAGACATAGACAACTTCAAAAGGTGTTTGTTTTGTATTTTAAAAATTATGTTATTATAGACAAATGTAGATGTAAGAAAGTGTACTTCTCAATTTCCAATATGCTTATCCATTAGACATCTAAGTAAGATTTTATTTGAGATAGCTTTCTTACCGCTTTCTAAAACGACTTTTTTGTACAAAAATTTTAATTCGAGAAATTTTTATACTAAAAAGTTGTTTTATAAAAGCAACAAAAAAAGCTGTCACAAACGAAGTTTGGCATTTATCTCTTTTATGGTGATCAAATTACAAAATATGTTTGGCATGAGTTATTAGTAAATTTATTACATCAAAATTATTTTATATTTATTTTATTTTCAATGAAATACTTAAAATTATAAAATCAAATTAAAATATAAGGAGTTTATTTTTTTTAGCATTCTGAACTCCTCAAAAATTATATTATAAACTACTTATACTTTAATTTTATTGTTAAGGAAAATAGTAATTTTCAAAATCTTGCAAATAAATAAAGAATTAACATATTTATTATGTGGATATTTTGAAACTCCCTAAAACTAATATTTTTTTTTAGAACTACAACTTGCATTACCTTTATTGTAAGCAATGAAGCTAGTAAATATTGTGTAATGCCTCAAAATCTAAAGTGGGAGAATTTTTTTTCTTTTTCTCTACATTAATTTTTATATTTTTCTTATTTTTTATAATAGTCAATATTCATTTATTTACAATAAGATCAATTTGACTTTCAAAACTGATTACTTGCATTAAAGAAAATAAACAAATAACAGAAAAAATCTAATTATATTGCTACTGTCAATATTTACATTCTACAGTTAGAGTCTAAAATAATATGTATAATAACCATTATAGGCTACCAAAGAATATACATATAATCAAATGGTTGAAAATAAAACTAAAACATCATTACTATTAAGTCTCAATTCACATGTTCTTTGTCTTTACCTGAAATCACGTAAAAATCACATAATGAGTTAAAAAAGCTCAGTAAGTAACTAAAACTCACTATCTGTCTTCAATGCAAGGCAAGAGAATTATTATGTGTTATCCAGTGCTAGTTAATATTAATCAATTGTAAAAGTTAATGTGATCAATAAAATAAAAGTATCTCACTGAGCAAAATGGGTCGGTTAATCTATAATTAATAACAATATGGTGTTTTTGTCATTCCATCCAAATTATCATCTAAATAGAAGAATTATAGTTTTTTTAAGGGGATTTACATATATACCATTCTATATCATATTATTTACATATCTAACAAAAAAAATTTTAATATTTCATATCTATCACTCATAAAAAGTTATTAATATATTTATCAAATATATCGCTTCTATATTTCATTCCTATCACCCATAATATCCTATAAATATTAATTTTTTATTTTTGGCACCTATATTTGAATTATAAGTGATAGTCATAAAATATTATAATTTTAGGGGTTATATATATATATATATATCCCCTTTTTATTTTATTTTCATTTTATTAAAATCATTTTCTTCTTCTAAAGAGTGTTGCTGAACCCCGCGGATTACTTTTAAGTACCTGAAGATCCAATCCCCAAGCTTCGATCGGCGAACTCAGTAACTTTGTTCTGAAATGGCTGCAGTTCATCAATCCCTCTTCTTCTTCTTCTTCTTCTTCCTACTCTCCTCATCCTTCTTTCTCCCATTTTCCACCACTTGGGCAACTCAGAAAGTCTCCCTCGCTCTCTATTACGAGGCCCTTTGCCCATTCTGTTCCCGCTTCATCGTCTTCTCCCTATCCAATATCTTCTCCGACGGCGTCATCTCCATTGTGGATCTCCGTCTCGTTCCCTTCGGAAACGCTATGATTGGGCACAACTCCACTATCTCGTGCCAGGTACTTACTACATTTAAATATTTTTTTTTATTTGAAAGCTGGTGAAGGGGGAATTGAGGGAACGAGTTTGGAAACGTCTTCTTGTACATTCTACAAAAAAGTATGCCCAAAGTCATATCCTAATCCCAATCTGTAAAGAAATTCCTCTCTTGCATCGGAAGAAACCTACCCATTGCCATTTCTCTTTATTTATTGGAGGCATAGTAACTTTGTTCTTTCTTCACTTATTTTGCAGCATGGGCCGTCTGAATGCATTCTGAACACTGTGGAAGCTTGTGCTATTAATTCCTGGCCGGACGTGGTAATGCATCATCTTACTGTGCTAAAATTCCCTGTTACTAGCATGCACACATTTATAGTATGAAGATTATATAAGGTGAATCCTACATGTTGCAGGGATGGTATATAAATTTTCGTAGTTAACGTCAAGTTTGGTTATTGTTTCTGTTTATCTCTGTTTACTTTTGATTGGATTTATAGTTCTGATATTTTATGTGGATAAAAAATTAGTTCCTATGAATTTGATGCAGCAACGACATTTCAGTTTCATATATTGTGTTGAGAATTTAGTCCTCACGAATAAGTACAATGATTGGGAATCTTGTTTCCAGAAGACTGGTTAGATCCACATCCTTTGGTGAACTGCTACAACAGTGGACATGGGCAAGAGGTTCGTTTTGATTCAAGTAGATTTTTTTTTCTACTCTAAGGAAATAGAAGATATTATTGTCACGTTGCATTATGCATTTCTTCTTTATGTTTCAACAAGTCAAAATTTGAAAATAATTTTGTTGGAAAGATAGGTATGCAAAATGACAACTAGATCTCCTAGTGTAAAAATATAGTGAAGGATCTACCTCTGACATTGCAACAAACATTGGGTCCATGGATCATTTTTACTTTATATGTCGTGATGTGGATGACACAAGGAATCTATTTTGGCTCTTCACTAGATCAAGAGCTACAAGAGACTTTATGGTGATGGAATGGAGGAAATTAGAATTTGCTCATCTTTACATTCCTCTCACCACCCCTTTTATAGGACTATCCAACTTATCATTTTTGTATGGAGCTTTTTTAACTATGGTGAGGTTTGATTGATTATGCATTTCTTAAAACTCAAACAAATAAATGATTTAATATCTCCCTCTTCACATATAATGCATTGTAAACACCTAATCAAATGAAGACACATCTGTTGATGGTTGTGTGGTCTTCAAGTCAATTAATCTTGATAGTGGTGCTTTAGCACATGGATTAAGGATTCTAGTCATTAGATCAATTCTCTTAAGGCTCTTAGATTACAATTTGCGTGCCTCCTCTTCCTCTTCTTGCCCTCAGGCCCTCTTGGGAGCTTTTTTTTTAAAGATATCTTTAATTTATTTTCATTGTAAGACTTTTGGAGAAGTCTAAATATACTTTAACATTTTATATAGAATTAATCAATAAATTCAGGCATTTTTTTTTTAATTTTTCCTATGTTTGCGCATGTTATCAAAGAGAGGTTAATGCTTCCTTCTTTTAACCTTTATTATCTTTCCTTATTGTCGGGATGCTTCATTCTCTTCATTATGTTTAGTTTCTTTAACTTCCCTTCCAAGGAGTTAACCATTATGAATAGTGAAGGTTAGATTAAGGAAGAACTTTTAAGGGCTACAAGCCTCGTATCGCTTGAACAAGAGAAGCTATTTGAACTTTTTTTTTTTATGAAGGAAAAGAGAAAGATCCATCACATTTTGGATCCTCCTCAAGAGTTGAAGGGCCTGAAGTTTGTACTTTAAGATGATGCAACAAATTTGATGTAGGCAAAGATGACTGTTTGGTGTTCTATGCTTTATTCGGATTGTTTGATGGCTATTGGATTTTCTATTGAGTTTCCATGCAGGTTTCAGTTTCCCAAACAATTGGAATTTGCTTTTTTTGGTTTTTGTGTTGGCTGTTCCCCTTCCCTATGCTATTTAGGAATGCTGTTTGCTGATTTCCTGTACTGGTTGTTCCCCTTCTCTATGTTATTTCCTAGGTTTTGTGTTGGCCCCTACTGGATGTTTGGGTTTGCTCATTAATGTGAGTGGTTGGGTGTTTTTTCCCTATAAATGGAATTGTTTTGCTACAATTTTAGAAGAGAATGGAATGATTTTTGGTTTACAAACCTGTGGGTTTTCCTAGCTTGCAAGCTAGCTTCCTTTCCCTTTCCCCTCGACCACTTCATTTTAGTTTTCTATATCTTCTTCTCTCTCAACAGTTCCCACCCTAGCTGTTTGCACGGAAAATCATCCCAAACCCAAGAACCGAAG
>NW_021319383.1:0-6094 GCF_001605985.2 Dendrobium catenatum
AAAATATGTCCACACGATCTCAAAGTCACCCACTCCTAAACTGCTTAATTCAAATGAACTCAAAAACTCTTAAGCGATCTATCTTGTGATAGGAAAAGAGGCTAAAGTAAATAAAAAATTATGAAGAAATTCAACCTTTAATCAATGAATATGAAGACATTACTCTTGAAGATTTACCTAATTCCTTACCTCCTCTAAAGATATTCAACATCATATTGATCTCATACCTGGAGCCACTATACCCCCCTTGCCTCACTATCATATGAGTCCTACAGAACATGAAGAACTCCACAAGCAAGTAATTGAACTCTTAACTAAGGGGTTGTTATTGTTGTTGCTGTAATCACACTAAAACCTGCGGGTTATGTAGCTTGCGAGCTATCTTCTTCTACCTTCCTTATTCTATTTAGTCTCAGTCTTCTATCTAATATTCTCTCCACGGTTTCCCTTCCACTTATATCTTTCTTCTCCAAATATTGTGCGTGCAAGGGAGCGTTGTCACCTGCATTGTTTGATGGTATTTGCCGGAGGAGCGTCAACTTGAGTTGGATCATAATTTATGTGTTGAACCACTGGTTTGATTTTTCTTTTGAGCACCATTCTCTATTTTCGTGATTTGCATGTGATGTGACCTTACATGGTTGTTTTGAGGGTATTTCAATTTAGTTGTTTGGTTATTTTGTGTGCCTTCTTATCAATTTTCTAAATTTCGTTTCCTACTTAGTTTCCAATATTTGTGTGTATGTTATGTTGAAAAGGAGCATTGTCAATTGCATTCCTAGTTTCTCCTACTTGTTTTAGAACCTAGATTGCATCAGTATGCTAACCAATACAAGTTTGATGAAGATTTCCAAGACATCCTGGAGAAATCCCAAAAATAAGGATGAACAATCATAATGATTTTTTACAAGGAAAATTAATTATGCATCCAAAAGATGATCGAGTGAAGGGGATTACAGAATCACACAATTATAAAGTGGTCAGACTTTTTGAGGTGATGAAGACACTTCAAAACCTGCAGAGCTGTATGTATTGACCTTGAATGCATCTTGATGTAGCCGAATTTTTTAAGAAGATGCAAATAACTTTGTTGTACTTCAAAGCCTTTAAACATGAAGCAGAGATCATACATCTCTTTACCTATGCTGACTGGGTCATGGAAAAGTATCTCTATAGACTTCCGAGGAGGACTTTCATCGATTCTTAGTAGTCATAACTATGTTTTTGTTTGTTTTGGATAGATTCTTGAAGATGTAATACACATAGCATGTAAGAAAGTATAACGGGAGAAAAATCAGCTGCATCTCTTTTTAAAGAATATTTGAGTGCATTTTGATTTGTCAATCTCAATTGTCTCCAAATAGGGATTTCCACTTCTTAAATAGTTTTTGGAAATCAATTTGAGCTATAATGGATACTACTCTGAAGAGAAGCACAACTTCTCATCTACAAATTGATGGCCAAATGGAGATGATAAATACGACTGTCATGCACCTTTTACACCCAAAGACATGTAATGAAAGCATGATGTTTATCCAATTTCATTCAACAATACTTTAAATAGTTTCATAATTGAGCTCCATGCTTCATGATGCTTGCCTTAAAATCCCTTTGTCTTGAGAGTTTTCAAAAGAATCAATAACCCTGAAATCATGGTTTAAAATTGCGCAATATGAGGCCCGCCTTTGCGCAATTCCAGTAAAAAATGCCTTGATGCTTACACCTGGAGTTTTTTTTATGAGGCTTGCACCTCAACTTGGTTGAGGCCCGCCTCGCCTCACGCTGGATATATTAAAACTTACATAAATCTTGAAGTAAATGCCCGACATTGGACTCTATAGGAGAGGAGGAAGGGGAGAGAGCAGTTCATCATAATGATGATTCAAATGAAGAACGGAAGAACCCCTTAGTGATGATAGTGCTGATGACTTATGAGTTCTTATGCGATTTGTCATTGCTATTTAATATTTATTTTTGGAAATTTGAATTATATGTTAATGAAAGGAATACTGGGATTTGGGAAAGATAGAATTTTGAGTTGAACTATATTTCATGTTGTCTTATTATTGGGATATTTTGATTTCACTTCATATCTGATACTTTTTTATGTTTTATATTATTCACTCATTAGTATATAACAAATTTATCATTTTATGTTTACGCAATCCTTTGATTTTGAGGCTTACGCCTCAAAATGCCTTGAGGCTTACGCCTGGCCTCACGAATGAAAAACGCCTCAATACCCGAATACACAATTTTAAACATTGCTTGAAATAGAGGTGGAGTTCTCAGAAGAGCTTAGAGAGTTTTAGAAGGAATTAGAAAATTCACTTTGAGGTAGAGCACAACTTGCCAAGCTCAGTAGTATTGCAAGTCTACAACTGTTGACATGATGCACAAAGTATAGAAGAAATTTCAAGATGACCTTGTGTGGTTTCACATAAATAAGTGGAGATTGAAGGAAGATCAAAAGATATAACCAATTTGGTATGGCCCATTTAAAGTTCTAAGAAGATCAGCGACTACATATACTAGTTAGCTTTTCTCACATATATAGAGATCTACTATGTGGTGAATATATTTGAATCCATTCAAAACCTACAATGTTGGATGACAGCATGAAATAAATCTTATTTCGGCTCAGTGATGTACTGCTATATTGAGATAATTAACTAAAGACCAATTTTTGAAGTGTTCCACGATGATCTGTTCCAGCTCCAGGTGCTTTATCAATTAATAAGAACATACGACCTCCAAAGCAAAATGGTAAACTTAAAAAAAAAAAAAAAAATCCTCTCCTATAGCTTGATTCACGGTAGTTAATTGCCTCCTAAAGATGAGGCATATTATCAGGAAATTATTTGACTTGTTGAGATGACACGTGGAGGATAAGTTAGGAGTACTTAAAAGATTAGGATGGGATTCCCAAGAGATTTGTCATGTTGTTGAGGGAAATCTCGAGAAGACTGAGATGTTGCGGAGAGAAGTCGATGCCGAGAGGAGCTCATTAAATATCTTGGTGATAGTTGCCCAAGAGTTGAGCGCATTCATGATAGATATAAGATTATTGTCAAGCAGTTGCTATGCCATCTTGGCTTCATGGGTCCGTAAAGTCGGTGCCACAATTAATTCCACCTCATAACTTGTAATGATGAAATATTATATAAAAAGTTTCGTTGAAGTGGGCGCTAATGTAGCAGAAAATAACCCATTATTATAAAGTGAGGCCCTAGGAATTTGGGAGATTAGACGAGAAGGAAATTGAAGAGTGAAGAGTGACATCGACAACTATTACTTTTAGGATTAGAGAGTTTAGGGAGAGGGTGATGTAAAACCAGGAGTTGTTTTAAGAAATTAATAAAAGTTGTTGGAGCAATGATAAAATTAATCTTAAGGCGTCTCAAAATTGAAGAATCAGGAAAGCTCTTAGAAGCAAACGATGCTTAGGCAATCCATTACAACTAAATTTGCGAGTTCTTTAAAATAACAACTTAAGCAAGAGTAATGAAATGATTAGTCAACTAGAATCCGACTGTTAACAAAGTGATCGTCTCACCTTGAGGCTCAAAGTCACTCTTCTACATCTAGGGTTGTCGGAGGAAGAAGAACCATACAAGAAACGAAATCAACTTCGGGATCCAACATACATAATTTGCATGTAGATGAGAGAGCACGGTAAGACAACCCAAGAGAGGAGAGATGGTGGCCGGCTTGGAGATGTGGAGGGGAGAAGCTAGGCTCCTTGGTGGAAACTAGGTTAGGTTGGGGGTGGATGAGATTAATTCTAAATCTGAAATTATTCTCAAATTTAGATTAATTTGGGAGGGAAGCAATTTGAAATTTGATTTCAAATTGAATACAATTAATGCCTTGATGGAGAAGTAATGTGGGCGAGCCAAGGAAGGGGAGGCTGGCGGTATAGAGAGAGGGGATTGAGGTTTAGTCTAAAACTGAAATTAATTTCAGTTTTAGAGAGTTAGGAGGGAAAATATTTGAAATCAAATTTGGATTCCAACTAAGGGGTGAGGGTTAATGTGCATTCAATGGGGAGAGCCCATCAAGGGCCGGCGACATCAAGGAGGAGGGAATTGGGGAGGATGAGGGGGAGTTTCCAAATAGGTGGTGATGACTAGGAAAGAAAATTTTTTAAATCCAATTTGATTTAATTTAAAATTGAATTCAACATAAAAACTTTCCTAATTTGGAAAGAATTTGAAATTTGAAATTCAAATTTCAAATATGAAAGCTAGCGGAGAAAGGGGTGGTGGGAGGATGACGGGAGGCCGGTGGCAAGGTGGCCGGCCGGTGGTGTGAAAGCAGCCGGCGGCTGGGGCTTGAAGGGGTGGTGGCAAGGGGTTGGGGTCGGGTTCTTCAAGCCAAGGGTTTTAGGTTGTCTTCTCTTGAGGTGGAAGAGGAAGTGATTGGAGGAGGAAGATAAGAAAATTAAGAATCACGAACCTTACTCCTACCGCTAGAACTCACAAAGAGATATAAAGGCTCTCTCCTCAATAACTCACAAAGAGATCTAGAGAAGTTTTGGAACTCACAAAGAGAACAATAAGATAAAATTTTCATTCATCAACTAACTCCTCATACAAAGCATGGAGACCTTTATTTATGGATCTCAAGTCTAAAAAGAAAAAAAGACACAAATGCCCATGGGGCTACAAAAGAACTCACTACCCTCAGGGGTAGACTAGAAAACTGAAATAACATAAATACAATTACAACAAATATGTCAAAAGTAGAGACTATGAATTGTGGCCATTGATCTAAGCCTCCGTTGATGGTACACGTGTCGAAATCTCTGACTGATGTCCGCATCAGAGGGCTTTTAGAAGGATTCTATGAGGAGTTGGAGAGCCAAAGAGAGATACTGAGGATTCAAGAAAGCATAATTTTCTTATTGTAAATTTGCTTAGTTCATCTTGTGGATGAAGCTTTAATTGTTTTTTAGCTCCAAAAATAGGAATTTTGATTAAGAACCTCACTATGTACTGGCGTGCTCATCATGTTTGATGGATCCTATTATAGTGTTGTTTGGGTAGCTTTGGATCACCAGGAGTCTATAAATAATGGTATGAAACATGTAATTCTCTTCTAGTTTTTTTTATTTTAATTTTTTTATTTTATTTTGTGATTCAAGTTGAATATATGATTTGTTTGAATGAGGTACAAGTCCTATTACTTGATTTTGGGGAAGTTATATCCTTTACTAGTGTGACAGCTAGTTTTTCTCTACTTCAATAAATTTGTTCATTGTCTATTTCTTCTACATAGTTTGTTATTAGCTTGTTTAATCGTTGATTTTATCGAAAAGTGATATGTTAGAAATCTGATTTCATAGAAAATAATTCATTAGATCAATGATTTTATTTGTTTCCAAATTCTTGTTAGAATTCCTAGATGATCATGTTCATTTCATTATTAATTGGTTTAAAGATTACTATTATTCGTTTTCTTTATAGCAATTGAGTTTTTGGATTGATTGATAATTATTAATTTATGATCCTCTGTTTTTCTTTGCATGAAGCATCTTATAAATTATATTAGTTGCAATAGGAAACCCTACCCATAAATTGTCCTACATCAAGTTCATTTGATTTCATTCACTTTCAAAAGAGCTTTATTATAATAGGACAACTTTATGATTTGATCGAATGATACTACATGTTATATCCCTTTATTGGTTGATCAAGTTTCTGATTATTTCTTGCTTTCCCTCTTCTTGTGTTATTTCTTTCTTTTCTTAGATGGATATTTGTATTTCATTTTCCTGGTTGGGAGTCTTTAGAAATTTTATTTTATGGAACCGCAGGTTTCTTTCTGCTTTGCTAATAATGTTTTGGAAATTTTCTTTTATTCTACTGTAATGGTTAATGGATTACATGTACCAACTCAATTTTCTTTCTTCAATAGTTGTATTTTCTATCTGTTGGCTGTTGATTATCGGGCTTCTTGTTTGGACTAGCAATTGATTTATGGCACTCTTGTTCTGTGCAGGATAGCGTTGAGGCTACTGCAGAGGTCTCCAAAACGTTCAATGAAAAGATTCGAAAATATTGTGATGTTATTCTTTTATCCTTGGCTTATG
>NW_021319383.1:6194-12013 GCF_001605985.2 Dendrobium catenatum
AAGGTCATCTGTTTTATGTGGGAAAAGCATAATGCGAGATTGTGATTTGGGATGGAAAAGAAATCTAATAATACTATTTTGATTTAATCTGTAATTAATGAGTCATAAATATACTTAATTAGAGATTACTAATGCAGTCAGTGGGGGCATGTGCCCCTAGGGGCCCCCATACTGCATCCGCCCATGCTTGCATCTTCTTGAATTGTTCATCTTGAGCTTCACTTCAAGTTGCGAAAGCTCCAAACAACCCAAATGCACAAGTTCATCATCACTATGATTCCTACTCGACCATTTAACTTGTAAATCATTTAGCAAGCTATTAGATGGCACCACAAAAGTTTTTTTATTGTCAAATTGCTGATAAGTCAATCATATCGTATGATATACACTCTCATCTTTGCATGTCCTGTCAGTCCTGTCAGTATTTTTCAATTCTATTTATATTTTTAAATGGTATTATCCTGGGGGTAGCAAAAAAATATAACACCGATGGGGGTCCTTAATGATAACTTGCTATTCTTGCTTGTTTTCCTGTCTTAAATGCACAAAATTTCCAATGATTTTATATTGCAATACTTGCCTGTTTTCATTTCCTTTCTGATTATTTTTTTAATTGGTGAAATAGGAATCTTGCTGGAGAAATTTCACAAGAGTTTGCCAAGCGTCAGGTAGGCCTGAACTTCTAAAAGCTTGATAGCTGAGAATTGCGAGTCATGTTTTCATTTTTTGATTATATGTACGAGTTCTTGCTTGTTGCATTTAGCATTTTGGACTTGACGTCTTGAGTCTTGAAGCCTTTCTGGTTGCCATGTTTTGCTTTCTTTTTGTTGGTGTTATTGAAAAATTAACTCATTTATAGAGTAGTTTGCATGTTTCTAGTTTAACTAAACTCGCCATATTGATCTAACGCATTAATATTGAATCACATGAAATCATCATTTTGGGAAGTGACTATTAAGTTTGCTGTGTGTTGAGTCTTTTTTAGGCATTGTAAACATTGTTCTGCCTCTCCATTGTACATCTACGGTCAGCTTAAATTGAAAATATAATGCCTTTTTTGTTATGTACTTAAAGAATTGAAGCCTCTACAATTTTTTTCTCTCAATGATCGAATGATTTTTTTTTGTCGTTAATGCTGTTTCCTACTAAGGCTCCTTCTGTATTTAATACCACATGAAAACGGATAAGCAAAATTTTCTTTCCCTATTCAGCCAGCCTATTGGAATATTGAGATTATTGCTTCAATGTGTGTAATTCATTCTCATTTAAGATCCGTAGAGATCATTTACATTTAGTTTCTCTTGTCCTGATTGACTCATGAGTCTTGTTAATTAAATCTGCTTTGAATTCTTTGTACTTCTCTTTCTTCCATTTTAATATTCCTAAATTAGTAGATCCAATGGTTGGATTTTTGCATTTTGCTTAATGCAGTACGATGACCTGCCCATAGATGCGCTTATGGAGCTTGTACAACAAATTGTTGCTTTCCACATGAAGGTATGCTTCGTTTGTAATATTTTATGTAGTCTTTTCAGTACCACAAATTTGTGACATGCATGCATGTTGCATACCTGTTTCCTGAGTTCTAATTTACAACTTTTCCATAAATGATTTGCAGCACAACGCTGAACCAGAAGCTGTGGATCTTCTGATGGAGGCATCTAACTACCTTATTCACATTGCATGCCTTTTACTTACTAGTGTCATAAGCATAAATACTGAGCATCTCTTTTTGAATCCAGGTTGAAGACCTCGATCTATTGGTTGAACATGTTGACTCCACTAATTACAAGAGAACATGCTTGTACCTTACTAGTTCTTCCAGGTTAGTGCATTGGTAGAAACGCAAAATTATCTTGAATCATGTTTCTTTATTACTTGTGTATAAATTGAACACTGACAACCACCGTTTGGAACTCTTTGAATTGTTGAGTACGTTTCTTTATTTGTTAACCAAATTAGGCTCACTTATTAACTCTTGGGCATCATTTAGCTTCATATCGATGTGTTACGAAAACAGTCTTAATCACCACAGTTCAATAAAACCTTATGATGGAATTATATATCAAGAATACCGTCAGAAGTTAATTGTATTAAGTGAAATCTATGGCTTTGTTGGCTGCTACACCTGATACTGTTTTTTTAGATTTGATCAAGTAAAAGATTAAATTAGTTATGTTACATCTTCACTCATTATTTTTTAGGGGGTTTTACATACATACCACTTTATTTCATTTTATTTACATATCTAACACCCAAAACTTAAATATTACATGACTACCACCCATAAAACAAATTTGGTTGCATGGAATGAAATATTAAAGTTTATAGGATGGTATGAATGTTAGTAATGAATTATAGGAGTGATATATTTGATATTAAAGTTGTATATGAGTGGTAGGTAAGTAATATTAATGTTTTGGGTGTTAGATATGTAAATAGTATAAAATAAAGTCGTATGTATGTAAATTTCCCTATTTTTTAATATTCTGTTACTATGATTTGGGACTACCTGATCTTGAATTTATGTCTTAATTGGAAAAGATTTAAATTACATGTTGGTAAAGTGGTAGATCTTAAAATATTCATGGTAGCTGTGTGTTTAGAGTTACGAATGAAGGTCGTAGGATCATATTAGATTTTGCCCTAACTTTTGATTTTGTAATCGGTAATACCTTATTTAAGAAAAGAGATGAGCATCTCATCATTTATAAGCAGATTAATTATTTTCTTATAAAAAAAATAGATCGTTGAGATTGCAAAGATTGTAAAGTTATTCCGAGTGAAAGTTTATGTAACTAGCATTGTTTATTAGGTTTGTATTTTAAGATAAATGATAAAATATAACAAATAAAGTAAAATGTTGTCTTATGATTAAATTTAAAGAACGCTCACAAAAATAATTTTAACAGTAAAATTCAAATTCTTAAGATTTTGACTATGCATGACGAAACTAATGTTATGGGAAAAAGTAACTTCTGAAATTAAGAATGTTGCGAAAGTTGTGTTTGGATTAGCAAAAGGAAAAAATCATAATAGTAAAAAATAGTTGATGGTGGAATCAAAATGTGCAAGAAAAGATAAAAAATAAAAAGCGTTGTTATAAAATTAATTTTATTGTAAAAGCTCAAAAATTGGGAAAATAGAAAGAGGTCCGTAAGGAGTTTAAGAAAACAATATGCGATGCAAATAAATTAACTTTTAATGATTTATATGATAGATTAGATACTAAGGATGATGAAAGATTTGTGTAAGTTAGCCAAGCAAAGAGATATGGAGAAATAATAATTTAGTTCAAGTGAAGTGCATTATGAATGAAAATCAAAAAGTGTTTTTATTAAAAGAGGATATTCAACAATGGTGGATGAGATATTTTGATAAACTTTTCATGAAGTTTGTGAGAATATGATGGGCTTTAGTGACCTTAGCACCCTAAATGAAAATAAAGATTTTTGTTTTTGTCGGCATATTAGTTAAACCGAAGTTAAAGAAGCTTTAAAGTGGAGGATTGTGTGTTGATTATATTTTCAAGAATAATGGTGATGCACAAGAGTGTGAATTATAGATGAATTAAGTTAATGTGTCATACTTTAAAACTATGAGAGATAGTTATTGAGCATATGTTATGACGTGATACTAATGTTTTTAAAATTAATTTGGATTCCTGCCGGTTAGGTATACTATGGAAGCTATACATTTATTGAGACATTTGATAGAGAAGTATAGAGAGAATGAGGAGGATTTACATATGATATTTATTGATTTAGAGAAAGAATATGACAAAGTTCCAAAAGAAATGTTCTGGAGAGTTCTCGAAAAGAAAAAGGATTAATAATGCTTATATTCAAGTCATTAAGGATATGTATGCAATAGCTATTACTTGTTCAAACACAAGGTGGTATGACCAAGTATTTTTCTATTTCAATTGGATTACATTAAGGATCAGTTTTAAAACTATATCTTTTTGCTTTTGTCATGGTTGTTCTTACTAGACATTTGCAAGAGGATGTACCATAGTTTATGCTTTTTACTGATGATATTGATAAGACTAGAGAGGAAGTTGAAGGAAAACTTGAATTATAGAGATCAACCTTATTCTAAAGGTTCTTGTTTGAGTGGATCTAAAACCAAATACATAGACTATAATTTTAATAGTGGTATTTCTAGTGGTGAGATTGTGAGTTTGGGTAATCAAGTCATTAATAAGAATACACGTGTTAGATATCTTGGGTTTATTGCTCAAAATGATGGTGAAATAGATGGAGATATTATTAGTAGAATTCTAGTTGAATGGTTGAATTGGAGGAATGCATTAGACATGTTGTGTGATAAAAAATTACCCCTCAAACTTAAGAGAAAATTTTATAGGATGGTGGTGAGACCGGTAATGCTTTATGGCACATAATGTTAGCCATTAAAAGAGAAGTATAAAATGAAGTTAAGTGTTGTAGAGATGAAGATGCTCAGTGGATGGGTGGCTTCACTCTTATAGACAGAATGTCAAACGAGTATATACATGAAAAGGTTGGAGTAGCTTCAATGACAGATAAAATTAGAGTCGCCTTAGATTGTTTGGTTACATAAAACATCGGCCTTTTGATGACCCAGTTAGGAGAGTTGATGTCTTAAATTTGACCTATGTTAAGAAAGGTAGAGGTAGACCTAAAAAGCCTTGGTTATAAAATATTCAAAATGACCTTTTTTTAATTAGATTTAAACGAGAATTTGACTCTTAACATGACACATTGTAGAAAAAAGATTCATTTAACCGACTCCACTTAATGGGATGAAGGCTTGCTGTTGATGTTGATGAACTTGAGATTTTGCTTATGAAGATATCTTGATCATATTTTAACATTCTACATTTCAGATGTTTATCATAGATTTCGCTACATGTTCCTTCTTTTCTAACAGCCACACAAGATCCGAGCGACTTAAAAGAAAACATGAGAAGGATAAAACATCAAAATAGGAACATTATAGTCTGTATCAGTGTAATTAAGAATTATATGGGGCTGTCAGTATTCAGTGAAACTACAACTATAGTTGCGTGGATGATTTGATTAAGTTTGATATCTTCCTCAGTTTAATAAAATTTTGTATAATTCTACATATGCAGAAGATTTTGTATCTATGTGGATGAGCACTATCTAACCTGAATATGTATTTTCTTTGACTATGTTAAACGTGCAGCTACCTCCCAAGCCCAGATGACATTTTGGCCCTTGATATAGCATATACAATTTATATGAAGTTTGAAGATCTTGCGAGCTCTCTTCGGATCGCTCTTCTCCTGGATAACATTCAGGTTTAACATCTATGTGTCCATTCATTTGCTTTTTCATGCTCCTACCACCTATACTTATAAAGATAACGCTTGGTATCAGTCTGCTTATTCCCAACGTACTTGGTTTCTTAATGCGCAGTACGTCAAGCAAATATTTACATCTACAAATGACCCCTTATTGAAGAAGCAATTCTCTTACATTTGTGCGCATCATGTAAGTATGCACAAAATAACTATTTTATTTGTTATTAAAATAATTCATTATTGTAATATTTTACCATTGGGTGCTGTCGGTAAAATATTTAGTTAAACTGAAATGGTGAGATGCAGTCAGATGGGCTAGTTCATGCTTTGTCATTTCTATTGTGCGCATCAATATTTATTTCCTCCACTTTGATGGTTTTGTTTCATTTATTTTATGCGTGCTATCTTTTGATGGCTTCTAAACTTTTGCTTCCACGATTGTCAAATTAGGGTATTGCACTGGAGCTCGATGAAGAATGGGTTCCAGATGAAGAAGAAAGAGAGGTCT
>NW_021319383.1:12759-18104 GCF_001605985.2 Dendrobium catenatum
AAATGTGCAATGACCTATGCAAGCTATTCTCCCTTGGGTCTTACCTTATATTACCACTATTTTTCCTTATGCAACCCATTACCACTTGGTTCTTCTTTGTGAATTACTCTTTGCAGGCATTGGCCCTTCTAGGTGATTTCATTGAAAAAGATGATACAATTATCAGAATTGGGGCAATTTTGGGCCTGGGGATTGCATATGCTGGGACAAACAAAGATGAAGTAGAATTCCTTCATATCCCTATAAAAATATATTCATGTTTTTAATAATTTTTGCGTTGGCTGATCCGTCATCTGTAATGCCAGTTGAGAGTTCGCCTTACTGCCATTCTGGGAGATTCAAAGTCACCTCTTGAGGTCCTTGTATTTTCTGCGATCACTCTGGGGCTCGTTCATGTTGGTTCCTGCAATGAATATATTGCTCAAACAATCATTTTGGCAATAATGGAGCGTAGTGAATCTGAATTGAGTGAACCCCTTACCCGTCTCCTTCCTGTAGCTCTTGGTCTTCTATACCTTGGCAAGCAGGTAATCTTATGGAATGACATCAATTTCTGTGCCAATTTCAGTAGTTGATTTGAGATGTTTGGGTGTTAGGAAATTTAGAGGTAGAAAATGAAAAATAGGATGAAAACCTAAAATAAATAGTTTTAGATTGGTAATCATAGCAGAAATTTCTTGAACTTCTAATGCTGTGGTTCTTTGGCATTATTCATTAAAAAAATGATGGCTTTGGCTAATTATGCAGCTTATTTTTGTTGTGAGACGTGCTGGATGTGCGGAACTAGCTTTTTGTATGAAATGTGCGACGTATTCTGCTTTAGATTGATGATTTTGGACTTATTGTTGTTTATTAAAAGAAGGAAGTGGCATGCAGGATTTCTATGCATATCCTGACCCTTGGCATTGTTTAAAGTGATTTTTGTGTGGTTCTGGACATGTGAAAGACGGTAACATTGTTTTGCTTTTGGTTTTTGAATTTAATTTTGATAATTTGTTTTGTGGAATTTTAAAATTAATTTATGGTTAATTTAAAATATTTTGATTGATTTTATATTTTTATGCCAACTTCATCTATTAACTTGTATTGTTGGTGCAAGTTTGACGTATGATTACTGATGCAATCAATAATTAGGAAAAATCTAATTTTTACAAGCAAGAGAAACACTTTCTAGGAAATAGAAAATTATATGAAATACTCGAAAGTTAGACAAAATACGACATTTAAAACAAAATACAACTTTACTTTTATAATAGAAAGACACTTACAAACACAAACATAAACAACACCTAAAGTTGTTTTCTTGGATTGAGAAGAAAGATACTGATGGCGTCGAACTTGCGGAGAGAAGAAGGAGATAGGAAGCCTGAGACAAAATATATCTTGCAAGCTATAGAGAGGAGAAGAGATGGAGGACATAGCTCACAAGCTATTCCCAAAGAAAAACCCTCAGGTTTTGTTCCAAAAATTACATCATAACATCCTCTCAAATAATCTCTTTAGAACAACCACAAACTCCCAATAAATAGGCAAAAAGAAGCCCAAAAGACACCTAAAACAGCTGTCCAAAACAGCTAACAAAAACAGGAGAAACTCTTGGAAAAAAAGGCAACATTTAAGGCTCCCAAAAACCGAATAATCAAAGCCATGAATCTGGACAAAAACATGAACCAAACAGCCACCTAAAAATCCAAAATTTATTCCAAAACAGCACCCAAAAAGGCCACTCATAAAATAGGAAAAACAGCCACGGGATAAGCACCCAGGGGAGAAACTGAAGGGGCACAAAGGGGACCAGAACCAACACCCAGCAAGGGAGACAGAACAACAGCCAGGGGAGGCGGAATAGCAGCCAGTGGAGGCGGAATAGGCAACCAAGGGATGCAGAACAAGCAACCAGAGGGAAAACCGAAGGGACACAGGGAAGGGGAAAAAACCGGCCATGGAGAGAAGAACTAAAGGTAATGGGGAATGAACCAAATTAAAACCAAATTATGAGCTGAAAAATTAGTAGAAGCTCATTAATGAGCTGACTCCAGTAGAAACTTACAAAATTTTCAACTCAACTTATTTTGACCCCCCTTTTGCCTACATCAATTCTCCTCCGGTTGAAAATACTCATCTCCTGATGAGGTTGCTTTAAATTTTTTTCGATGAGATGTAGACTCCGAATCCAATTCTTCAATCTTTGCTGCATATTTCTTCAGGATTTCTTCTCGTTCTTGCTTGAATTGGTTTTTCAACAGTTTCTGTTTCTTCATATAATTTTCCGTACTTATATGCAATTTCATCTATAATTTGTATAACTCATTTTGAAGTGGGATTTTTGAACTTCCTTATGTCGGAACCCATCTGTCCATTGGAGTTTCAAATGTAGGATCGACTGGCTGATTTTCTTCCATGACTGACTCAATTTTTTTATGATTTTCTATTTTTTTAAACACTTTAAAAAAAGACACGAAACAACCTAGGAAGACACAAACCTAGGCTCACACAACAACTATTATGACTCACCAAGACTCACTCGACAACTTGCTCTGATACCAAATTGATGCAAGCAAAAATTAGGAAAAATCTATTTTTTGCAAGCAAGAGAAACACTTCCTAGGAAATAGAAAATTACATGAAATACTCAAAAGTTATACAAAATACAACTTTACTTTTATAATAGAAAGACACTTACAACTTTTGACACTTACAAACACAAACATAAACAACACGTAAAGTTGCTTTCTTAGATTGAGAAGAAAGATACTGATGGCGTCGAACTTGCGGAGAGAAGAAGGAGATAAGAAGCCCGAGATGAAATATAGTTCGCAAGCTATATAGAGGAGAAGAGATGAAGGACATAGCTCGCAAGCTATTCCAAAAGAAAAGCCCTCAGGTTTTGTTCCAAAAATTACATCATAACATCCTCTCAAATAATCTCTTTAAAACATCCACAAACTCCCTATAAATAGGTGAAAAGAAGCCCAAAAGACACCTAAAACAACTGTCCAAAACAGCCAACAAAAACAGGAGAAACTCTTAGAAAAAAGGCAACATTTAAGGCTCCCAAAACCAAATAATCAAAGTCATGAATCTGCACAGAAACAGGAACCAAACAACCACCTAAAAACCCAAAATTTATTTCAAAACAGCACCCAAAAAGGCCACACAGAAAACAGGGAAAAACAACCACGGGATAAGCACCCAAGGGAGAAACTGTAGGGGCACAAAAGGGACCAGAACCAGCACCCAGCAAGGGAGACGTAACAGCAGCTAGGGGAGGCGGAACAATAGCCATGGGAAGCGGAACTAGCAACTAGTGGAGGCAGAAAATGCAACCAGTGGGAAAACCAAAGGGACATAGGGTAGGGGAAAAAATCGGCCATGGGAAGAAGAACCAAAGGTAATGGGGAATGAACCAAATTAAAACCAAATTATGAGCTGAAAAATTATTAGAAGCTCGTTAATAAGCTGACTCTAGTAGAAACTTACAAAATTTTCAACTCAACTTATTTTGACCCCCCTTTGCCTACATCAATTACTTTGAGTATGATATAAGTTGGACCACTTATTTTGGAGGGGAAGTAGCTCTTTGCACTAACATGAGGCTGGGTTATTCTCTACTAAGTTGCTTTGTTCATTTATTTTTCCAACTTTATTTGTTATATGTTGGATCTCTTAATTTTGAATAAAAGTGACACAATAAAACATGAAAATTATTTTTTTTGTTTGTTGATTAAATTCTTATAACAAAAATTTATAGTTTAGATTGCAAAGGTATTTCGAGTGAAAGTTTATGTGCCCAACATCGCTTATTAATTTTGGGCTTTAATATGAATATGCAGAATATGAAATGTAAAGTAAAATGCAGTATTTAAAGAACACTAACAAATATATATTTGAGAGTAAGATTCTAGATTTTAAAATTTTGTTTGTGCATGAAGAAGTTAATGTTATGTGGGAAAAAGTAGCTAGTGATATTAAGAATGTTGCAAAGGATGTACTTGGAGTATCAAAAACAAAATATCATAATAGTAAAAATAGTTGGTGGTGGATTTAAATTCTGTAACAAAAAGCTAAAAAATAAGAAGCTTTGTTATAAAAAGTGGTTTATATGTAAAACTCTAAAATTTGGGAAAGATAAATAGGCCTGTAAGGAGTCTAAGAAAACAATATGCAATGCTATGATTTTAGCTTTTAATGATTATATAATAGGTTAGATACTAAGGAGGGCGAAAGATATATGTATAAGTTAGTCAAACAAAGGGATATGAGTAGTAAGGATTTTGTTCTAGTGAAGTGCATTAATGATGAAGATCAATAAATGCTTTTATTAGAAGAAGATATTCAACAAAAAGGTGGATGAGATAATTTGCTAAGCTTTTCAATGAAGATCATGAAAATGTGATTGACTTTAGTGACCTTAACACCTTAAATGAAAATATAGATTTTTATTTTTATCGGCGTATTAGTAAAACTGAAGTTAGAGAGAGGCTTTAAAGAAAATGAAGTATGAAAAAGTTGTTGGACCGGGTGATATTCCAATAGAGCTGTGGAAATGCCCAGTAGATGAAGGGATTTCTTGGATTATAAAACATTTTAATATTATTTTAAAGACTAAAAAGATGTTAGATGAGTGGAGATTTAGTGTGTTGATTCCTATTTTTAAGAATAAAGATGATGCACAAGATTGTGTGAATTATAGAGGAATTTAGTTAATGTGTTATACTTTAAAACTATGGAAGAGAGTTATGGAATATATGTTACGACATGATATTAATGTTTTCTTAAAATCAATTTGGATTCATGTCGGGTAGGTCACTATTGAAGCTATACATTTATTGTGAGGTTTCATGGAGTTGTATAGAGAGAATAAGGAGGATTACATATGATATTTATTGATTTATTGAAAGCATATAATAAATTTCGAACAGAAGTGTTATGGAGAGTTCTAGAAAAGAAAGGGGTTAATAATGTTTATATTAAAGCCATTAAAGATATGTATGCAGGAGTTGTTACTTGTGTTCAATCACAAGGTGATTTGGCCAAGTATTTTCTTATTTTAGTTAGATTACATCAAGGATCAACTTTAAGCCCATATCTTTTTGCTTTAGTTATGGATGTTCTTAATAGACATTTGTAAGAGGATATACCCTGGTGTATGCTTTTTTGCTTATGATATTCTTCTTGTTAATAGGACTATAAAGCAAGTTGAAGGTATCTTGAATTATGGAGGTCAACCTTAGATTCTAAAGATTTTTATTTACGTAGATCTAAAATCGAATACATGGAGTGTAAATTTAAGAGTAATAGATTAAGTGGGGGATTGTGACTTTGGTGATCAAGTCATTAATAAG
>NW_021319384.1:0-5753 GCF_001605985.2 Dendrobium catenatum
GGAGAGGATTGATAAGTTATATGTATGCAGGGCCTCGCTCCTCTAACATCCCCTTCATTTATAAGTATCCCACTCTTTCCGCGCCTGTCTAATCCTTCTCTCTCTCCTACGCGTGCCATTCATAGCGTCTTTAGATATGTCTCCCACCCATGCCCACACTACTTCTGACTCTCTGTTTAATCTCTTACTCTCACCTCTATCTTAAAAACAAACTCCTACGTGACCACTCCGTCCCTCACGTCATTTTTCACGTCACCAGTATTCTCTCACCTCATCTCTCTCACCACACATCTTTGGTGACTTTCTCTCTTCGGACTATCCTGCCTCTCATCTCCGCACCTATGGTGACTCACCTCTGTTGGCTGTTCTTTCCACGTCATACAGGATACCATCCCATCACACATCACCAGTCTAATCCCGTATTTGACTCACTCTCATTTATCCGTTAGGCTCGCTAATCCCCTATCTCGTCTCTTTTCTCTTCTGAGATAGATCACCCTCCAGTACAATACACACATCCCTTATAAAATTTAGATCAAAGGTCTAGTGGTACAGTGCTACACAACACTTGTCCATTCGCATTCACCACGCATCCCGCGCTAACCTCGTCCCCTTTCTTCTATATATATTCTCTCTATGGTCAGGCTATAAATCCTTACTATCTTATTTCGTCATCATTTACTCATTCTCGGATCGCTCACTGCTTCTCACCCTCTTCCCATCTCTCCTTTTATACCCGCACTCGCCTTTCGAGGTGTAATGTTTTTTTTTTTTCTTCAGTTCTCTCTCTCCCTCTTCTGTACTCAGACCAATCTCTCCCTGGCCCGACTTCTGACCAGTTATCCTTCTTCTGTCGAACACCAACTCAGTATACGCACTTACAACCACAATTGAGTCGCTGCTTCTTCCTCATCATCTCGATTGAGAAAAAGCCTAGAAGATTGCCTCCCCACCTATGCGCAAACCGTTCTGAGAGGAATACACTACAATACGCACCACTTCTTCCTTTAATCGCGTTACTTGTATCTTTTTTTCTTTCTAGCTACTCAATGGTCTCATCTGCTCCATGCAATGCATTTCACCTATCCACCCTCTCTCTCTCTTCGGGCGGCTCTCTGCTGCCTTTCGTGAGTCGACAACCGACTCTTCTTCCCCTTGCCTAACCTCAAATTCAACTTTCATCTCGGAGTGTCCTTGATGTTAGCTACCCCGCTCCCCCCCCTCGAATGGGGGGAAATCTCAGTCTTTGATTCTAGATTATATACTTTCTATCCTATCTTCCCCATCGAGGTGTGTTCACCGGTTCTCCGAACAGTTCTGTTCCACCCTATTGTTCTAATTTCCGTTATATTATACTCAATGCCCTCATATATCTCCCTCTCCCCCGTATTTTCTCGGCTCTCTCCTCTGCTTGTATTATCCTCTGAGAGCCATCCAAGGTTTTTACTCCTTGTTATCCCTTCATCTCTCTTTGTTCCTACAGGACCGTAGTGCGCTGTCTCGTTCTCACTCATCTCTTCTCCTTTCTGCTATTATAGCTTTTTCTCCATCTCTCGTCTTTTATCACGAGCATAATCGCTTTCGGGAGCCCACAATAATTCTCTTGACCCCGACCCCCCCACGGTGGGCTCTCTCTACATTCCTCCTCCTCTCTCCTCTCTCTGCGTTTCTTCACTTTTCCATCCCTTCGGATGTTATATGATTTTCTATCTCGTGTGCAACTCCGGGTTTTTGGTGCCCAAAACAGTTAGGTTTCCTTCCACGCTTTTTAGGGCTATTCCATCCCTTTTTCTTTCTCTCTTTCTTTCTCGTGTTTTTATTTTGTGTTAATTGTTTACAATTTTGTTAGCTAAATAGTACAATGAACTTACTCACCACCGGTCCTTCTGTTTCTATTTCTGTCTTCGGCTCTCGAACAAACCGGATGACACCCTTCCTCCGCAAGTCTCCCCCTGTTTTCCTGTAGCCCCATCCTCGCGGGGATCGAATCACCTTCTGAACCCTCTTCCTATTACCTGTATTCTCATGCTTTACATCATCCCCTTAGCCCTTTGTGGCTGACCCTCCCTCCCCTCTTCCGGACGGTTGTTGCTTCTCTCTCTGCCACTGAGGAGACGGGTGTGTATCCATGCGTCTTTTGGACGCCTTTTCTTTCTCTCTCCTCCCCTCTCCCTCTTCCCTTCGGGCTTCACCTCCACTACTCTCTCTCTCTTTCCTTGCTCTCTCTTCTCCAGCTTGCTCGCAGCCAACCAGGGCCTATCATCGTCCCATTACTATCCGACGTCAGCAGTCGCGCCTAGTGGCTAGGTAGCCATTGGGCCTTTGGCCACTCATGTTCAATCCCGTGCACCCAGTGGCTAAGCAGCCAGTGCCTAAGCGCACTCCCTGTTTCAGCTAGTCTGCGTCTAGTGGCTAAGCAGCCAGTATATCCTAGATTTGGCGGCCATAAGAACCTTTATATTCCTTCAGACAGAATCTTAACTGCATGCTGCTCCTACAACTAAGCTTGCACCGAAGGCTAAGTGATTCTCAACCCTACAATAATATAGTTAGGTAGCAGACCCGTGGGATGCTGCTGATCCACTACCACTCTCACATCCACCCTATCGCTAATATATTGATGGTAACAAACACATCAAGTCTTTATCACACTACTTGGGTTGGTCGGCTCCATGAATCATTTTTTCCTCTCATTGTGTCCTATTAAAACCAAATTCTCGTTTTTAAATTTACATAAAGAAAGGTCATTCCTAATATTCTTATAACCAAGTATTTTTTTAGGTTCCTCCCCTACCTTTCTTAACAAGTCAACGATCTAATACTTCTAGCTCTCTTAACCGGCGGGTCATCGTTTATTAGGCCGCCTTTTTATGTGACTCAGACAATCTATCACGGCGACTCTTCTAACGTATCTTCTATTCGGAAGCTACTCTACTTTCACGTATATGTCTCATCTTCGTATCCTATCTCTAAAGCCGGCTAAAGCACTCTTATGCCCACCTGAGCATCCCTCATCTCTGCCATACAGTTAACTTAGTACTAAATCTGCTTCTCTTTTAATTGCCCAAACATTCGGCATCCATAAAGCATTTGTAGGCCTCACTACCATCTTATAGAATTTTCCCTTAAGTTTGAGGGGTACATTTCTATCACATAACAAGCCCGAAATCGCATTCTCCACTTCAACCATCCAACTTGGATTTTGCTAATAATATCCCCATCTATTTCACCATCACTCTGAATCAATAGATCCAAGATATCTAAAATGGTGTACGTCTTATTAATTGACTGTGGACTCGCACCAAAAGTCACAATCCCTCACTAGGTCTATTACTACTAAAATTACACTACATATATTTCGTTTTAGCTACTCAAGCGAAAACCTTTAGACTCTAAGGTTGACCTCCATAATTTAAGAAGAAGTATGTTGTTGTTGTTGTTCCAAATAAATCACTCGAAACATCCGACTCAATTACCAACACAATTTCCCATATAAAACTCAAAGTAGCGAAGGGGAAACAAGCTCCCAAAACTAAAACCCAAACAAGCTTTCCCATTTTGAATCCAAACATGCTTTCACTCCACATTTATCTAAACTCATCTTTAGAATCAAATACAAATAAAAGAAAGGCAACTAACACATGAAAGATCATTTCATTCTAAGAAAACTTAAAGAGCCCTTCAACACAAAGCCATTCATAGAATTCTCAATCTCAAAATAACTTGTAGGACCTCCCAAATGAAGTGACACAAAACCTTTCTCATAATAAATCCACCATAGCTCCTTCCGACACAAAACAAACAACGACTTCTATTTTTTTTTGGCGTGGGATAAAATTATGAGAATTCTCCAACAAGAAATTTTACAAAGCTTTTCGTCATAAAACATTCGCAAAACATATCGTGAAATATTCTTAACACAAAAAATAGTTCGCAAAGCTTTTCATAAAATTTCCAACAATAAATCAACTCATGAAACCTTCCTACATCAAGTAACTTGTAACACTTTCCAACATAAGATAATTCATAAAGCTTGTTCGACAAAACTTCTAAATTGGATCACTTCAACCTAAGCATGTTGTATAAGATTTCCTCTTTTGATTATTTAGCAATTATGATATTCAACATATGTTTCATTTTTCAATATATTGACATAACAAGTGTGAAAGGGTGATATTCAACACTATATCTAATTTCGTAGTAAAAAGAAGTATGTGTTCAAAGAAATGTTACATCATGGGATAGTGGAGGCCAAAGCATTAACAATATTATGATGACATTAAGAAAGTAAACCATCAAATAAATGCGTATGTATACATTTGTATGCCTATCAACTTGATATTAAAGCTTGCATAGATGATATCCAAGATAAAGAAAAGATAAAAAAGTAGCCTCTTTGGAACCTTTGGCCAAACACATAACCCACAATATACAAGAGATGACACAAAAATAGTCCATTTGAAATCATACTATCATACCACACATAACTTTTCCAACATAGAGCAAATATCTCATGTTACATGCCAACAAATAGATGAAAAGATCTTTCCAATTTAAACTCACGATCACTTGATGTTGGATGTAAGTGTGGTGTCCGAACATAAATATCCAAATGATTTTCAACATAACCAAAACTCTTTTCATTGAATCATCCATAAGTCTATGCCATTAATATACATAAAAGTTCTCTAACAAATTCTCATAGTGATACTAACAAATGAAGTATAAGCGGAATAGTAAAGATGCAAAGGTTCCAAATATTCATACATATGCATGCATTTTCCATGTAGCTTCCCAAATCTTCCAGAACATTCAACCCACTACATGACTTTAACAATCAAAATATTCATGAAACTAATGCATTGTAACGGAATTAACTTCATTTGTAATACAACTATTACAAGCTATCATATAATCCAATGTGAGCTAGCTTGTATGCATGTAACCCATGTAAATAAACGTTCTTTTCATTTTAAAGAAACTCCTAAGATCACTAAAAGCATATGTGAAATAAAGTATGAATGCATTAACACCCCCTCAACATTTTGTAAACATGTATCTTTTCCTACCAACCATTATCACAGACATTTTAGATGCATATTTTGAGAAGAAATCAACATGGCTTCTCACTGCCTTCCACAATCTACACAAAGCTCATTAATAACAAACAATCAATTTGACAAATAATGAAAGAATTAGAAACAAATCCATATTTTCAAGCGTTGATATAATCACCTCCCAAACTTTTCTTTCAATAAAGACTAGTGAACCCTCCACATCAAAATCACTAGAGCACATTTACTAGCAAAAGATGGAAAATTTCCTTAGGGAAAGAAATATGTAGCTCAAACTACTAAATCTCCTTATGAAATAAATTATTCACCAATTTTTTGCAAGGAAAATAGGTTTAGAACGTATATTTATCACTATATCGGAACTTCCATATCCATAAAAGAAAGATATCGATGAGACGAAGCATAAATATATTAACTATCTCGTAGGAGACATTACTACAAACATCTCATATGTATATTTTTATAGCAAATAACATAGCCCCTCATGACCTCTCATGACTTCTACAACATTTACAACAACAACAGCAAGCCTTTATCCCACTATGTGGGGTCGGCTGCATGAATCCTTTTTCTCCATTGTGTCCTATTAAAAGTCAAATTCTCGTTTAAATCTAATAAAAAAGGTAATTCATAATATTTTTTACCAAGTCTTTTTAGGGCTACCCCTACCTTTCTTAA
>NW_021319384.1:9468-60857 GCF_001605985.2 Dendrobium catenatum
TGAAGGTTCAATGGTGAGAAACACTATATTCAACGCAACCTGATTGTTTTATTCACGAGGCGAGGAATTCCAAAAAACTTTGGTTCTCCATATACACTAATGAATGCTCAACCATTGAAGTATAACACCCACACTCTACAACTATCACTTGTGTAGCACAATGGTGAAAACAAACACTAACTCTCTTTGAGAAAATTTTTATAATCATTTTATAAAGATGGTAAAATGAGTATTTAAAAGATTCATGACGAAGGAATGCATCGAATCAATTAAATTCGAATTAATTAAATTTTTGTGAGAAAAAACCAAAAACTGTCATTTGCGTATGATGTGCGTGTGGTCTGCGTCCGGAACGCGTACTCCTTGCGTATAGGGTGCGTACTTCACAAACCCACATAAAAACCTGCTTAATCGAATGGAATGAAGGTTCAATGGTGAGAAACACTATATTCAACGCTCCCTGATTGTTGTATTGATGAGGCGAGGAATTCCAAAAAACTTTGGTTCTCCATATACACTAATGAATGCTCAACCATTGAAGCATAACACTCAACACTCTAGAACCATCACTTGTGTAGCACAAGGGTGAAAACAAGCACTAACTCTCTTTGAGAAAATTTTTATAATCATTTTATAAAGATGGTAAAATGAGTATTTAGAAGATTCATGACGAAGGAATGAATCGAATCAATTAAATTCGAATTAGTTAATTTTTTGTGAGAAAAAACCAAGAACTGTCATTTGCGTATGATGTGCGTGTGGTCTGCGTCCGGAACGCGTACTGCATGCTTATAGGGTGCGTACTTCACAAACCCACATGAAAACCTTCTTAATCGAATGGAATGAAAGTTCAATGGTGAGAAACACTATATTCAACGCTCCCTGATTGTTGTATTGACGAGGCGAGGAATTCCAAAAAACTTTGGTTCTCCGTCTACACTAATGAATGCTCAACCATTGAAGCATAACACCCACACTCTAGAACCATCACTTGTGTAGCACAAGGTGAAAACAAGCACTAACTCTCTTTGAGAAAATTTTATAATCATTTTATAAAGATGGTAAAATGAGTATTTAAAAGATTCATGACGAAGGAATGCATCGAATAAATTAAATTCGAATTAATTAAATTTTTGTGAGAAAAAATCAAGAACTGTCATTTGCGTATGATGTGCGTGTGGTCTGCGTCCGGAACGCGTACTGCATAAACCTTCTTAATCGAATGGAATGAAGGTTCAATGGTGAGAAACACTATATTCAACGCTCCCTGATTGTTGTATTGATGAGGCGTGGAATTCCAAAAAAATTTGGTTATACATGTACACTAATGAATGCTCAACCATTGATGCATAACACCCAAACTCTAGAACCATCACTTGTGTAGCACAAGGGTGAAAACAAACACTAACTCTCTTTGAAAAAATTTTTATAATCATTTTATAAAGATAGTAAAATGAGTATTTAAAAGATTCATGATGAAAGAATGCATCGAATCAGTTAAATTCGAATTAATTAAATTTTTGTGAGAAAAAAACAAGAACTGTCATTTGCGTATGATGTGCGTGTGCTCTGCGTCCGGAACGCGTACTCCATGCGTATAGGGTGCGTACTTCACAAACCCACATGAAAACCTGCTTAATCGAATGGAATGAAGGTTCAATGGTGAGAAACACTATATTCAACGCTCCCTGATTGTTGTATTGACGAGGCGAGGAATTCCAAAAAACTTTGGTTCTCCATATACACTAATGAATGCTCAACCATTGAAGCATAACACCCACACTCTAGAACCATCGCTTGTGTAGCACAAGGGTGAAAACAAACACTAACTGTCTTTGAGAAAATTTTTATAATCATTTTATAAAGATGATTAAATGAGTATTTAAAAGATTCATGACGAAGGCATGCATCGAATCAATTAAATTCGAATTAATTAAATTTTTGTGAGAAAAAATCAAGAACTGTCATTTGCGTATGATGTGCGTGTGGTCTGCGTCCGGAACACGTACTGCATGCGTATAGGGTGCGTACTTTACAAACCCACATGAAAACCTTCTTAATCGAATGGAATGAAGGTTCAATGGTGAGAAACACTATATTCAACGCTCCCTGATTGTTGTATTGGCGAGGCGAGGAATTCCAAAAAACTTTGGTTCTCCATATACACTAATGAATGCTCAACCATTGAAGCATAACACTCACACTCTAGAACCATCACTTGTGTAGCACAAGGGTGAAAACAAACACTAACTCTCTTTGAGAAAATTTTTATAATTATTTTATAAAGATAGTAAAATGAGTATTTAAAAGATTCATAACGAAGGAATTCATCGAATCAATTAAATTCGAATTAATTAAATTTTTGTGAGAAAAAACCAAGAACTGTCATTTGCGTATGATGTGCGTATGGTCTACGTCCGGAACGCGTACTCCATGCGTATTGGGTGTGTACTTCACAAACCCACATGAAAACCTTCTTAATCGAATGGAATGAAGGTTCAATGGTGTGAAACACTATATTCATTGCTCCCTGATTGTTATATTGACGAGGCGAGGAATTCCAAAAAACTTTGGTTCTTCATACAGACTATTGAATGCTCAACCATTGAAGCGTAACACCCACACTCTAGAACCATCATTTGTGTAGCACAAGGGTGAAAACAAACACTAACTCTCTTTGAGAAAATTTTTATAATCATTTTATAAAGATGATAAAATGAGTATTTAAAAGATTCATGAGGAAGGAATGCATCGAATCAATTAAATTCGAATTAATTAAATTTTTATGAGAAAAAATCAAGAACTATCATTTGCGTATGATGTGCATGTTGTCTGCGTACGGAACGCGTACTGCATGCGTATAGGGTGTGTACTTCACAAACCCACATGAAAACCTTCTTAATCGAATTGAATGAAGGTTCAATGGTGAGAAACACTATATTCAACGCTCCCTGTTTATTGTATTGACGAGGCGAGGAATTCCAAAAAACTTTGGTTCTCCATATACACTAATGAATGCTCAACCATTGAAGCATAACACCCACAGTCTAGAACCATCACTTGTGTAGCACAAGGGTGAAAACAAACACTAACTCTCTTTGAGAAAATTTTTATAATCATTTTATAAAGATGGTAAAATGAGTATTTAAAAGATTCATGAGGAAGTAATGCATCGAATCAATTAAATTCGAATTAATTAAATTTTTATGAGAAAAAACCAAGAACTGTCATTTACGTATGATGTGCGTGTGGTCTGCGTCCGGAACGCGTACTGCATGCATATAGGGTGCGTACTTCACAAACCCACATGAAAACCTTCTTAATCGAATGGAATGAAGGTTCAATGTGAGAATTCGTTTTTAATAGCCTACACATTTTTGAAAGAAGCAACTTGATGTCTCAAAATTTCTCAAATTTCTTAAGAAGAGAACTACAGGAATAGTTTTTTAATGCTGTTTTACTGTTAGCATGATTAAAATTGTTGATACTTTGGTAGAGATGGACAAGCTGTCTAGCAAGTGTGTTAATCATGGGTCATGAATCCATGGAGGATGTGAACATGCGGTGTATTACTTTTCTTCATACTTTTCTCTTGCAAATCAAATTTTGATGTCAACTTATTAAAAGCACAGCAGTTGAAAAGCATTGTCAAATGAACTAATGCCGCTTTTAAGAGAGTTACCTTTTGAGTCTCCCGTTAGTTTAAGTACTGAATATGATGAATTTTTTTCCTGCTATCATATTTTTGCAGCTTTTAAAGCTCTGGGAAAGCTGATGCGGGATGTCGGGCTTCTGTTAGCATATCACTGTGATCATTATGGTATGCTTGCATTTCTTATATTTTCTTCATTCTGTTTATAGAGTATGTCAAAATAAACTGTTTTCTTCAGAAATTTTAAAGTTAAATTAACTGGTGAAATTAGTATGAATTTAAGAGAAAAATGGTTAGTTGTTTACATTTTTGATTGGAAATTGTTGATCCATATACTAAAATAAACAAAAAAGAGCAAAATCGGTGGACTCAAATGACAGTCGGGGGTGCGACGCATCACATAAATGGTCAAACATCCTTTGATCGTTGAACGGAATGCGCCGTTGCAATCGGAGCATTGAATTTACCTAAGAGGAACCCCTCGCATTCAAATCAGGCAAAATCGATCAAAATCGGTGAGCGACACCCGAAAATGACGTGCGATGTTGTACAAACGACGTTTGATTGGAAAAATTATAATTAAAATCAGTACTCAAAACGTCAGAGTTATCTAAAAATGAGTATAATTCTGCCCAATGAAATTCGCATGGGGAAATTGGTGTGGACCTCGAGGTGAAAATGCTTTGATTTCGAGGAAAAGCACATAAATCGAGACAAAAAATTATTTTGTTTCTTTCATTTATGTCAGATTTGAATAATAATGATAATAAATATTATTAATTAAAAAAAAAATGAAAGAAGAGGACACCCATACCTATTGTTCGCCGCCGACGCCGTTCACGTCACACAATTCTTGCTCAAATTGCGCATATCCACTCGATCGTGGCCTGCTCTCGGTTTTAAAACGGCAACGAGCAAAACTTTTCAATTTTCTGTTCTTGAACCTTGGATCCAATCAATCTTCCTGACTCAACTTATCCGAACTCCGATACTCCCTGCTCCCTTACAACAAGCCAGACCTTACGCCTCTTCCTTCCTCTTCCAGCAGCCGATCCAATCTCATGCAGGCCTACAACTCCTAGTTCTTCTCTCTCAGCCGACGTGTTCCCAGGTCGGAATTCCTCCCTCACGATCGCACCAAACCGCAATATCCTATTCGAATCCCTCTCACACATGCTTTCGACTTCTTACCGGTCTCCAGCAGGCATCCAGGCCATGCCGCACCCATACCTGTCGACTCCTACCTCCCGTTCACGTGTTGCTCTATCATCTCCAACCCCGAGCAGCTCCCATTCCACGCTGAACCTCCCTTCCTCACGTACAGATCCTGCAGCCCGACTTCCCTCTTCCTTCTTCCCTTCGCTTTTGTTTCACACAAAGAAGGTAAGTAAGTTTCTCTCACTTGAAGATCCTCCATATTCTGCCCCCACGTGGAATCTTCTACTGACATCCACATCAAGCTGCATAATCTCAACCCCTTTCCACCTGCTACAAGCCAAGCCCACTTCCTTTTTTTTGCATACTATTTGAACTCCAACAATTGAATAGCCCTCATACAGCCCACCAGCACCTCCATTCATATTTATATTCAAATATCTAAAACAAGCAGCCCACCAAGCAACCCTTACTCTCTAAACAACTCTACAGCCAATCCACAATCCTTAAGTCCAAACAACCAAACACCAAATCAACCACTTATAGCCCTCTAAAAGCCAATAACAACACCTTTCCTCCTTTATACTGAACAGAGCATGGCCCAACTTCTTCTCCCTTCTCCTACTAAGCCCACACCTAAAGATCCATAACACCTTACCACTTTCAGTAAATGCTCAAATAAACTTCTTCTTCCTTGCTCCCATTCCACGCTGACTTCCCTTCCTCACGCACAGATCCTGCAGCTTGAATTCCCTCTTCCTTCTTCCCTTCGCTTATGTTTCACACAAAGAAGGTCAACATGTTTCTCTCACGTGAAGATCCTCCATATTCTGCTCACCACGTGAAATCTTCTACTGACATCCACACATCAGGCTGCAACATCTCAATCCCTTTCCACCTGCTACAAGCACAGCCCACTTCCTTTTTTTTCTGCATACTAGCTGAACTCCAATAGTTGAGCAGCCAACATACAGCCCACAAGCGCCTCCTCCATTCATTTTTATATTCAAATACCTATAACAAGCAGGCCACCAAGCAACCCATACTCGCCTACACAACTCTACAGCCAGTCCACAATCCTTCAGCCCAAACAACCAAACACCAAATCAGTCACCTACAGCCCACTAGAGGCCAATAGCAGCACGTTTCCTCCTATACACTGAACATAGTAAGGCCCAACTTCTTCTCCCTTCTCTTACTAAGCCCATTCCTGAAGGGCCATAACCCCCTACCACTTCCAGGAAATGCTCAAATCACACTTTCTTGCATACACCTACAACCACTATAAATCAAAGTATCAAACCTTGAGCCAACTTCTTTCCTAACTACTCTATAGACACACATCTATACCACTCTTTCTAACAAAAAGATTACTTTCAATTCTCCATTTATCTTTACTATTATTATTATTATTATTATTATTATTATTATTATTATTATTATTATTATTATTATTATTATTATTATTATTATTATTATTATTATTATTATTATTATTATTATTATTATTATTATTATTATTATTATTATTATTATTATTATTATTATTATTATTATTATTAAGGTTTGTGCTTTAATTGCTCTTCGCCGTTGCCTCAACATCACCGCCGTCATTGCCTCTTGCCCAAGATATAATGTTCTCTGAACACAAACACCCAAATTCTTTTTGAGCGCTTGCAGCATGGCAAGCAACCACTTATGCGCGCTTTTCTTAGCGCGGTGGGAGGAAACTCATTGCGGTCCTTGTGGCAAGGAGGGTAAGCCTTGTACACATTTTTCTTAGCCTGGTGAGATAAAGCCGAAGTACCAGTGTACGAGCTTCTATGCCTGCTGGGAAAAACTATAAATTTTCACATAGGTACACCTAAAGACCTATGCACGTCTTTCTTGACTTGGTGGGATTAAAAACTACTTGGTGGGATTAAAGATTACGATCACGGTGTCGCCTGACATCGAACATGCACATTTTCTTGGCGTGTTGGGCAGGCTATAACTGCTTAAAATTCTCCTAAATAGGGAAGACGTCGGGAGCTTGTCAAAACTCAAATTGATAGGGGACAGAACTTGAACAAAAATTGCAAAGAACAGAACCTAAATACATATTTGAACTAAAGAGGTAATCAAATGAAAATTCATAATATGAATATATAACTTAATTCAAATTGAATGAAAATGAGTAAGCAGGTAACCAGGCCTTAAACTAATTAAGGCATTACTATACTAATACTATAAATGCTAAGTAACAAATCCGCACAATTCAAATGAACATGAATGAACAAACATGAACTCGTGGTGAACAAACTCTTAGTGCACGCGAATGATGAACAATGAAATTAAAATAACTTGTAGCATTCAACCAATTGCAAGCAATATAATAAACATACACACAACAACAAACAATGAATGCAAACATTCATCGACGATTCACCTATGGGCAAGAATTAAGAATACGTCATGTGCACAACAGTTCATACAAAGGCCCTGTCGTCAACGTAAAAATACAAGCAAATATATTAAACCATGCAAGCAAGGAAAGTCAACATGAAATCAACTCACCAACAAAACAGTTCTAGGAGGTTGTAACGAATACAAATTGCCTATAACTCATATCAATCAACTTATAAATGAATATGCCAGTTTTCTACGAACATAAAATTAGTGTGTAATGAACACATCCTCTTGCCTACGAATAGTGAAGCTTCTTACACACATATAAAGTGTAACATACGATAAATGTAAACACCTACTAGCAATGACAGGAGATTTACCATATGCACGATAATGCCTATGGGGGACAATCAACAAGTGATGAATGCTAGACACCCTTGTAGTCAACAATAATTTAGTGTTAGGTAAATATATTAATCCTCTAGTAAGCAGAGACGGTCGATATGAAATAAATGCAAGCACCTATGAGCTACCATAGAAGACCCTTTATGAAACAATGTGCTATCTACAAGAAAATACAAAAAAGAATAGTGATAAATGCAATCACCTACTAGCCACTATAGGAAATCGTTTGTGCACAACCTCTGCAAGAAGCAATGGGTAACCTGTAGTATAGCACTACAACCTGCCTATAAGAAATATTGGAAGATTTGTGCTTAACAAAATTTACCTACATGCAACTGTTCACTTACGAAAGGAATGTTGCGCTACGGCACGAACCCTGTTTGCAAGCTTAAGGTCCCATTCTCATCGAGGTAGATTGGAATTTAAATTAACCAGATTTTCCCTGATGAATGATATCAGGGTTTATTTAATTCTGAGGTTCCACTTCTTATGAGCCCTCAATTAATTATCCCTCCTAACGTGTAGAAGAGAACTCTCAATTAAGGATGACTCAATGTTTTCACTTCTTAGGAGTTTCTCGTAGTTTAGATTTAGGTTGTTACTTGTGGATTTAGGTTAGCTCTTACGGCCCCATTTAGTAATTGCTTGTAGTTTGGATTTAGGTTAGGTCTTATGGCCCAATTTAGGAGTTACCTGTAACTTGGATTTATGTTAGGTCTTACAACCCCATTTAGGAGTTGCCTGTGGTTTAGATCTAGGTTAGGTTTTATGGCCCTATTTAGGGGTTACATGTAATTTATATTTGGATTGGGACTTACGATTTTCATTGAAAGTAGCACCGTGTAGTGGGTCTTACGATTTCTATTAGAACTAGCTTAAATAGCGGGTCTTACAACCTAGCCCTATTAGTAAGGTGGCCCATGTGTGGGTTAAAAGTGGATCTTCTTCACTTTGGAAGTAGCCCAGAGTAGTGGCTCTTACGGCTTCACTTGAAAGTAGACCGGATAGAGGGTCTTAAGATCTCTATTAGAGGTTCCTTATGTGTGTTTGGTTTACAAGATTCAAGTGGTCAGCCTCTATGGCATACTAAAATCTGGATTTGTCTTACGATGTGAAGAACAGTCGGAACTGGGAGGGATCTTACGGTGTTGAATGTGCAGGTTTTGCTTCAACAGCTGGGATTGCATTTGGGATCAGGTGTTGTGGGCTCCAAAAATTCGCGCCCCGGCTTCTACCGTGTTTTCGGAGGGAGTTTTAATGGATTAAGTTTCGGGGTAAATTTTGGGAAGGCAGATTGGGTTTGTAGATAAGACACTACCTAGAGATTTTGCCCTCATTTTGCGAGGACTTTATGATATGAGTTCTTATTTCCTATAAGGACAAGCTTTATTGTTAATTACCCCTCTCGGTAACGAGAGAGAACTTTCGATTAAGGCTAGTCTTCGATCATATATATAAAAGAGACATATTTCTAGCATATATAGTAGCAACATAGGTTTGAGTGTTATAATTTGAAATTTCACAATCTTATACTTAAAGCGGATGGCAGGCGAATAGATTATGAACCCGATCAAGATCTCATGGTTCCGCCATCCCAGCTCATCAAGGTCCCTTGTCTACTTAGTCAGAGGAGGTAGTCGACCCAACCTGACAGAGGGGTCCTTGTCGGCAGCCATGGGTTACTTCGTCCAAAGGCACTTTGTGGACCTGAGATGGATATTTGTCTAAGGTGACAAATTTGAATCTGATTCAATCAAAAAAGATTGCCAAAATTACATAAAAACTACGACATCCTTCCAAAATACCATACTTTGACAAAATACAACAATTAAACGAAAAATAACTACACTTTTATAATATAAAGACGATGCATACAATTTATAACATAAAAACACCTAAAGTTGCTTTCTTGGTTTGAAAAGAAAGATACAAATGAGGTGGGCACTTGCGGAGAGGAGGAGCGAAGCCCGAGCTGAAGTCCAAGAGAGGAGGAGAGAAAGGGGGACAAGCTCGCAAACTTGGATCCAAGCTTTCTTTGTGAGTCTGCATTTTGCATATCCTATATGAATAGGCATCTTGGCCTCAAAGCCAAGTTGTAAGACCTATTTCTTAAACAAAAAAATAGCCTTTCCACTCTTCAGATACATTGAGACCGGAGTAAATAGTTTTAAAAGCGATTAGGAGGATATAGCTGGTAGTCCTTTCCAGGCAGGATAATAAACCTAGAGGTCTGGCAGGCTATGCCTCATGTGAGGTGTAGCTTATCAGTCCCTTTTGCATTCCGTTAAACTTAAGTTCGAGGCACTATCTCTCGGTAGTCCTCACCTTAGTTTTAGGGTCTGAAGCAATGACTGATTTCAATCGCCATACAAGTCCTCAGCTTTTAGACAATTCCTCCAATAAGTGTTGTTGGAATATAAGCCCCTATCTTCTAACGAAAATATCAACTTAAATAAAATTAGATTTCTAAAATATAAAGCCCAACATTGGATAGCTCGAGTACCTCTAAGTTTTCCTTAGAATCATATGCTTCTTTCCTTTGGCCCTCATTCCACACTACAGGAAAAAAGTTAGTTTCCGGCGGAAATAAATTCGACAGAATTTTCGGAGAATTATCCGGCGGATTTCCGACGGAATTTCCGACGGAATTTTCGGTGGAATTCCAACAAAAATTAAATATATTTAAAAATTTACTATTAAAAATGTTTATAATTTTTTATTTTTTTAAATTAAGTTAAATAATTTAATAACTTATTATCAAATTAAATTATTTAAATTAAATATTTTTAAAATTATGTTATAATATTATAATTATGTTAAAATTACGGTATAATATAATTAATTAAGTTAAAATTATGTAATAATATATATACTTTTTAAAAAATTATTTTTACTTTTAATATAATAATTACTTGATAATTAATTAGTTATAATTTTAATACAATATTATTTTTTTTGAATAATTTGATTTCAGTTCTACTTTAAATATTGAAAACGACAAAACCGATCAGGTTTTCTTCCTTGGCCGAGTGGTTGGGGCAGGTCTTATGCGGATGGCAGGTCGAGGGTTCGAACCCTGCCGTGGGAGCTTGCTGGTTCGCTGTGCTGGGCGGGTCGGTCGGGTCTGCATGCCCGCAGGCGGGCTTGGGCGACGCAGGCTGGCTGGTTAGGCGCATGGGCGAGCTCGGGGAAGCTATATGGTTGATTGGCCCGGGCTACTCGAGTGGCTGGGGGCAATAATATTATTAGATTTGTTGAAATAATCAAATCAATAATTTTTTTTCGGCAAAAAATTAATTCGCCGGAATTATTTTTCCGGTGAAAAATTCGCCGGGAAGTAGCCGGAAGTAGGTCCGGCGCATTATTTAATGTCGGAAGGACTTTTCAGACGCGCATTTTACCGTCGGAATAATTTTCAACGGAAATCTGTCGGAAATGCCAATTTCCGACGAATTTTTGTCATTTTTCCGGCGGAAATGGCCGCCGGAAAATAGCATTTTTCCTATAGTGCCAAGAAATCTATTCCTAAGTTGATCCCTTTTTCCTTGAATTTCATAAAGGCCAAAATCCTTTAAACAAGACTTTCATAGATTTAAAAATCAAATTTTAGCCAACATTGAAATGACTTCAAAAAAAAAAAATCACTAGTTTAATCAAAAGTTTTCTCAAGAACCAAAGCTTGAGATGTAATTAACCATAGGGGTTTGCCTCTATGTGATGTCTGTACCCCAGAAATAAATAAATCCCATTAACCAAAATATCGAATGGGGGAATCTCTGTTAAAATTATAAATTTTATTATTGAGTCCATAAGGAAATAATATTTTCACTCTTCGGGACAATATATCATCATTCTTATGTCATGCTCAATCATAAAGTATGCAATCTGTTTGAGGATAACAAAAATTCTCCAACACCAGCCATGAGATAGGAGCAAGGCGGGAGAACCAAATAGGCAGCAGAGAGGGGGTATGAACTTAATTAAATCTTATTTATGAGCTGAAAAAGTAGCAGCTCAGCATAACAACTCCAAACAGAACAAAAAAATAAAAACCAAATAACCAAGCCCAAACCGAGAAGCCCACCAAGCCATATCAATTACCCCCCTTGCATACATCAGAATCCACCTTAGCTAATAGAGGACTTTGTGCTTTATCGATTATATCCTATTGATTCATATCTCAAGGATTTAGTGTCATTAGGGAGCATATGAGCTCTGACCATGATCGTAATTTAGTGATGTCATTTTGCAGTAAATCGATTGGTTCAGAGGGCCTCGGTCATAACCATTTACCTGTGGTGCCATTTGGCGGCAAAATCGTCAGTTTGAGGATGCGTGTCACGTCTTTACTAACAAGAGGTTATTTGAGAATGAATCATAGTGATATTCTCGATCAGGCATTAGCTCTTTGTGAGCTAATGTGACTTTTAAATTTGTCCACATCGGCAAACTATTGTGGAAGGTGGATGAATTTTCGCTTTAACTGTTTCGATGGTTGATTTTTTATTTTAAATATTTTGGATTTTGAATTTTTCTTAGAGTTTTGAATTTCACGGACATTTGGATGGTATTTGAAATTGACCTATTCGGTTGAGATTTTATATCAACACGGCCATCATTGGGGTATATGTGGTCATTGTATTTGTGGATTTAACCTTGTCAACTTGCCGACAGAGGATCGTGTTCGTCCTTGCTTTGTGCCTTTATTAATGAATTTAAATGATTATAGGCCTTGAAGGCCTAATATGAATGTATTAAAACAAATATCTCGGTCAATGCCACGACCATATATTTGTTTAATGATCCGAGTCTTGTCGACTCCTATTTACTCGCGTAGGAGGATCGGGCTTGAAATTAGGTTTATTGTTTGACCCGCGCAATATCCTCTAACGTCACGTGTGTATTCATAACACGCTCGCCGGGGCCCTGCTGATATTTGATTGCGTATGCACTTCTTTGTACTTATGTGTGTACATTTTTTGTGCATGTGTGGGGGCATTTTCAGTAATATTTGACGCTGCTCGGTTACGCGGGCAATCATAGTTTGATTGCAACGCAATATTTGGAAGCTCGTACACGCATTCTATCTGCTTATATACAGGTTGTGGATCCAGTGGCGTGGCGTCGCATAATAGTCATATTCCTATTTCATACATGTAGATTATCGTGCATTACATGTTGCTTTCTGTAAGTAGATTGTTGTGCACTAACGAATCTCCTGCTATTGCTCGTGGACACTTATATTCACTACAATTATTTTGTTCTTGATCACAAACAGCTTGTTGAAGGTGAGATGCCCAACTGATTCATAAGAAATTATTCAAATTTCATGTAAATTGATATTTTTCATATTTATGATAGCATGCCTCTCATGATAATATGTATTTCCATCTATTTCAATTTAATCGATTGTAGTTGTTCCAGGTATATAGCTTGTCGATTCACTAAATACTAGTGATTATATTAGAAATGAATGAGAGTACGAAAGTAAGTGATTTAAGTCATATATGGGGGATAAGCCCACACAAGTAAAGGCGAAATACCTGACGAGGTAAGTCTGTACTCTCAATTTTAAAAGTTGAGAATTTGGACAGTTTTGAGTGAGAGAACAACTTCAATTCTAAAAGTTGTAATTTGAGCTCAACCCTGAATTAGAAAGTTGAAAGGATGTAAATGATTATAGCTACATACGACTTGTTTCAAAGTGTTGAATAAATAACAATATGGAAAGTAAGGCTATACATTTCTTATGATAAATATGGAATTTAAATATGTTCTACCCATGTTATTAATGTTATGAAATTCTTAATTATTAAACAATGTTATTATTTTTTCTTATACATTGTTTGTGTATTTTATTGAGCCATAGCTCATTAGTAGTGGTTGTACTGTAGGTAAGGGAAAAGAGCTCGTAGGGCATTAAGTAACTATTCTTTTGAGTGTATATATGTTTTGGATGTACAAAAAAAATCTAAAAGAGATTTGAATGATAATTGTACAGACTTTTGGGTAGGTAAGTAAATTTTTAAGATTTCTACTAAAGCTATGTATTTCTTTTGAGATGTACATTTTATGAGATATGCTTCCTATTATGAAAACTTTAATGTGTTATGATTAGTGATGTGACGATAGTTTGCATGGCCGACCCCCTTTATGAGTCAAATAGGAGTTATTTCCTAATTGTTTCATAACCTCTTTTCCAAAAAAAAAAGTTACAGATTCAAATTCCAAAGGATTTTCCATTTTTAATTCCCTAGCATTTATTAGATCCCAAGCAGATACTCACCCATAGCCCCACCCAATATTTCCCTCTTAATTTATTTCCTAACTCTCATACCAAACTTAGGAAATAATTTGAAATCCCCTTTAATTCCTCTTGACCGAAATTCACCACACCTGGGTTGGATTAATTTATTGCCTAAGTGATAATTTCACTTTTGGAAATAAATTATTTCTTCCCTCTCTCCTCTGCATTGCCGCCCCCCTCCCCTTCAAACCCGTCTCCCTCTCTCACCCGCCCCCTCTTCTCTCTACCCAATCCAATCTTTCTCCTTTATTCCCCACACAAGTCCCAAACGTTTTTTCTTCCACTGATTGATATCTCCTAAGCACAAAATCTGAGATTTCTCTCAGAATTTGAGAAGAAAACCAGAGAATTCCCAAATTCTTCCATCTCCCCTAGCGAAGCATTTTTCGCTCTACATCAGTTTTAAATCTGAAATTTTTCAGATTTCCTGATAGGAATATTTTCTTAATATCTTTCCTAATCAACAGGCTTTGATTGGAGGAATTAATTTCAGATTTTCCCTCTTAAATTCAAAAGAAAATCCTCACAATCCCAAACTTATTTCTTCAAAATCTGAACTATTTCTCTTTCCTTCACATAGAAATAGTTCAGATTCTTCGTTCTACATCAATATGTCATATGCTTACTCATATTTTATTTCATACAACCATACCAGAGTACCATGAGTGTACTGATCAAGTACACAAACATCTTTTTGGCCATTAATTTTTTTCCTCTTTTTTCCCTAAAGGGCCATATTGCTCCGTATTGCTTATAAGAGCCATATTTATGTTTTCGCTCCATATTTGGCATTCCGTCTTAAACATGCACAATCATTTACATAATCTTTCCGTATAGACATATGTATGTAATGTAGCATTTTTATAACAACAAATTGTCTTGAATATGAATTAAGTGCATGAAAGGAACTTCTATGAAATACTTAGTGTTAAACATAAATCATGCATTTATTATGTATCAAATCAACTAAAAATTACAATTTTTCATGTATCAATTAATTAAAAATATGCCATTGTCATGTATCAATTAACTAAAGATATAAAACATAAAAGAGCAAAAAAAATAAAAATAAAGGAATGTGATCATGTAGGGTAAGAGGTTCCTACCTCAAATGCACTTTGAAAGCCTTCACTTCACGAACCTTTCCTTACTTCTTCTTTTCAAATCCTAAGGGGAACATTACAATGTAAATTTAAACCAATAAAACACACTAATCCTACACATGTCATAGCTAATCATTTCCTTAAGTTCACAAATACACAATCACTACTCATAACCACATGAGCATATTCAACACAAATAACCTACATCTTAAATAAATCATAAATCGATCCTATTGGGTTATTACTCTAGTATAACCCATAATTTATGGCACCCCTTAAATAAATAGAATTTAAACAAAATTTTGGTTTTACTTAAAAAATCACATTTTGGAAACTTAATACTTCATTTATATCATTACATTGACATGAGAAAACATCCCCATTTTCTAATTCTAAGCTTAGGACATTAAATTTTCAGATTTATTCATAAAAAAATTAGGAAAAAATATTTTTTTTTTTCAAAAAGTTCAATTTCTCTTAATTAGAGAGCTCCCAAAACCCTTAGGAACTAGTTTAGTGAACATGCAAGCTTAGAAATGTAAAATTAGGAAAAACCTTAATTTGGAAAACCTAAAAATCAATAACCAAAAATCTTTTTCTTACCTAAACTTGCTTCATAACATCTCTTATAACTTTCTCCTTAAAATAAATTTTCATCCTGTCCGATCTCTGTTCCCACCTCACCCTTACGAGCTAACTGGCTGGGTCGTGACAAAGAGAAGAGAAATTTTAGGGTTTTTCTCCAAAAATGGAAATGTTATGAAATGAATGAGAACTTGATGGTTGAGAAAAAGGTATGCATCTCTTTGAGCAAAAGTTGATATATGTTGATAATTCTTTTGTTAAAATACTAAAGCATATTATAGTTTCCTTTTATTGGCTCTAACTTTATCTCTTTGTCACAACCCGGCCCGGTTAGCTCGCAAGGGCGATGCGGGAACAGAGATCGGACAGGATGAAGTTTTCATCCTGTCTGATCTCTGTTCCTGCCTCGCCCTTTCGAGCTAACAGGGCCGGGGTCGTGACATAGCGTTATTCAATTTTATGTTGTTCAAAAAATCGATAGATTTTGGCATTCTTAAAGGCAGTGTCGTTGTCTGATTTGATTCGACATGACACCTCAAAATGATAGACAATTTGGTTTCGGAAGAATTTCATCATATTATCAGTTTTAACTTCTTTTAAGGGAATTGCTTCAGCCCATTTTGAGAAGTAATTTGTGGCAGCAAGGATGGACTGATGTCCTAAAGAAGGTGGATCTATAGGACCAATTATATCGGTATCCCAATTTTCAAATGTCCACGATGCTACTGTAGGATGTAGCGGATTAGGTGGCCAATACATAACATCAACATGTTTTTGATATTGATGGCACTTCTAAGCATAGTTGAGACAATCTTTAATCATACTAGGATAATAATTTCCCATGTGCTTAATTTTGATTTCCATTTTGGGTTGTATAATAAATTTGACTTCGATTAGCAGTGATGCCCAGTTGGTGACTCCTAAATACCTAGCACTATACCACAAGAAGCTTTAAACCAAGCTTGCATTGCGCGACAACTTACCTGAATGAAGCAACAAATGACTCATAGCGCAATAATACGATTCATCTATAGGCAGAAGCACGAAATTTATCGTAAAAATTGTGGGCCATAGATAAGCTGAGGCAGTAACTTTACGATTCCAAGCTGGCACACTAGACAAATTAGCTTATTTTCAAGCGACAGGTGAAAGACTCCTGACGCACCGCACAACTCGTTTGCAGGTTAGAAAATACTTGTTGTTTGAATGCTGAAAGAAATGATAGCTTGTAGAAGGCGAAATGAGTTAAAATGCATTGTTGATGCACGACAAATGAAGTTCAATGCGACAAATGAAGTTCAATGCACTACTAAATACCACCATTGTATTTGTAATGTTCGTATAAGTGGATATATGGCGTTCACAAGATATTCAAGGAAGGTCGTGCATCTTTCAAATAATCATCATTTGCACAATTCATCATGTTTGAATATTGCATAAACACCTTCAATATGCAAATATGTAAAACATACACACACGTTGCAATTTGTAGGGTATGTAAGCATATCATTCAATATCCAAATATGCCGCGCCGTGGCTGCACGTTATATTGACACAAGATCATATTGTGCATATACAATCTATTACATACAAAATGCACTATGCAAGCGCACTATCCAACATTTAAATGCATTGTGTAGCAGTAGCACGCTACCCCGACATCCAAATACTTTATGCACTACATGAAAACACTAGAGTATCATTTAGATGCTTTATGCAGACAAATAAGTAGTACACAAATACGCTATACATGCATTTCATGCAAATATACCATGCGCTATGTTATTACATTAAACCACTACATTGCATATCAAACACACCTTGCAAGATGCAAATATATATGCCAACATACATGCATACATGAAAATACATGAATATCTACTTAAATATGTTAACATGTAGATGAAAATATGTGCGTATGTGGAGATACTGATGAGTCGTACATACCTGATGTATTGCAGACATAGAATCTCTACACAAATATATTATGCAAAATATTTGGAAAGGCATACACCCGCATGGGCCTCCGCGAGCGTGACGTATGTACATATATGACATTTAAATGTGCTGCGTGGGTTAAAGATATGAACTTGAGTTCAAGTCCACTCTTTCTCTTTGAAAGGACCGAAGTGCATATAAGGAGAACCAAATTCCTATGGTCATGTCTCATGAAATATTGTTTACTTTTCATTGCTAATTTATTTTGTTTTTTGTTATTTTTTTTAATTTCAAAAAAATAAACGTGTGATATTTTATGTAAAAAATAACCACAATTATTTATTTTATGGGGTTATGAAATAAGAACTATCATTTATGCTAGTATTTTCGAAAATGACAGTCCAACAAACAATATTTAAATATATTTCATGTATTTAAATCAATTTAAATTTGATATATTATTCATAATAAAATGTTATATGCATATTAGTATAATTTTATAGCAATTATATTAATTACATTTCTAGTATAATATGAGATAATCACATTTTACTAGCCGGAATGATGAAAAGAATGGATAACATTTATTAAATTTCTGGCTTAATGGGTATTCGAGTCGGGTTTGAGTCGAGCCTGGGTCCAATTCAGTTAACCTGAACCCAACCCATTTTTGTAAATGGGTCAAAAATTTAGATCCGTACCCGACCCGTCGAGTTATTGGGTTGACTTGACCCGTTAACCCATAATACGGCCACGTTCGAGCGCGTTCGGGTCCGACCGCGTACTGGTGAATGATCTAAGAAGGCGAGTATGTAGGCAAGCGTGGCCTGCACGGATGTTGGCGTTGGAGCAAGCAAGGGTGCAGACGCTTGAGCGAGCACGGTGCCAGGTGCGGATGCAAGCATGAAAAGTGGTGCTAGGTGCGGATGCGAGCGTGGGAGGGCTCACTGTGAAGTGCGGGTGCGAGGGTGGTTTAGCGGGAGCGCTGCATGCAGGCGGAGCGTGAGATTGAGTTAGTTCAGGGGTGACCCGTGTCATTTTCGGGTTGATTTTGAGTTTTCGAGTCAACCAGAATACTTTTCAATTTTAAAACTGGTCAGCAAACGAAAATTGAATCTAACTCATCTAACAAATGGGTTGACTCGAACTCAGAATTTTTTGCATTTGGTCTTGGTCGATTTTCGGGTTTTTTGTCAAGTTAAGCATTGACACCCCTACACACATACATGGCATGATAGGGACATGGGACATAATTAATGAAAATATAGGACTTGGGCACACATTGGACATGATATTATATTTTAAATATTTTAAAAATAAAAAATAATGCATATATATTAAATGAAATAAATTGAATAAACTTATGGGTTATAGTAGGGCTCATTATATTTTGTTGCGCATTACATGATACACATAAGGATATATACAAATAGCACAACTTAAAACAAATGATAGACAAAATCATAGTATGAAAATTAAAATGGTATATTATTTGAATTTCTTTTTAATTATTGTGAGGTTCGAAAATTCGGCCCCGGCCTCCGCCCGCTGATGCTTTTCTTCGGCGAGGTGAGTTTTAACAGAATAAGTTCTGGGTAATTTTGGAAGGCAGATGAGTTTGTAGATAAGACACTACCCAGAGATTTCGTCCTCATTTTGTGAGGACTTTATGATCTAAGTTCTAGTTTCTTATAAGCGTAAGCTCTTGTAGTTAATTACCCCTCCCAATAATGTGGGAGAACTTTCGATTAAGGCTAGTTGTCAATCAGATACATAGTATCTAGCATATAGTAGCAGCAATTGTATCAGGATGTTGGAGAATTTTTAGGTTTGATATTTAAAATAGAAATTTTCACCATGTAGCACTTAAAGTGGATGGTGGAGGAATGGATGATGGACCCGATCAAGATCCCATGAAATTGAAGAGTTATGATTTTCCGAAAATTTAGGACTTAAGTAAATCCAAAAATTAAGATTAATTTATTAAGTGTCGTAAGAAATAGTTAAGGGGAAAACGATGGGTTTAAGCTTAGGACTTAGATTCAGCCTTAATAAAGATTTAATTGTGTGACACATCTCTTTTGTTAATTTTTTTTTAGGTTGTGATCGTTTAGGTGAAGAGCTGTGTCGAATCAACATTTTGAGGAAGTACTATGCTTAAGAGAGGTAGGTACTTGTATTTAAATCAAATTCACGTCTTTAAATTTTCTAATTTTTTTTTATGTTAAATAAAACATGTTTAGTTTATAAATGTTCTATTTCATGCAATTATCACATGTTTGAGTTTTATTTATATTATTATGCAAGAAAGATTTTATATTGGCTTATTGTCTCATAAGTGAAATTTTTAGATAGACATGAGAACAATTATGCATGAAAAAAGTTAATCGAATATATGAATTTCTGAATTATTTTAGCCTTATGAGATCTATTATGATTGCTTGTACATGTTGATCCTGAAGTGCCAAAATGGTAATGGGGTTCTACGGAGCCAAAAGGTAAAGGAGCTTGCAAAAGCCAAATGGTAATGGAGTTCTTTAGAGCCAAATGATAAAGAAAATAGTCAAAAGGCGGTGTACCTGATTTGTACAAACACTGGTACTTTCGGGACGGGTGTATAATTTATGATTAAGTATTTTATGCATACAAATGAAAGATTATGATGAAAAGAAAAGTTGATGAAATGAAAGGTTTATGAAGAATGAAAATGTTTAAGGAAATATTTAAAGAAACTCTTGTATGAAAATGTTATCCAGTTTATGCATATAAATGTTTGATTTTAGTTTCTAAAAGTATTATAAATAAAAATTTTATGATAAATGATTTGTTTTTAGTTTATGTAATTGTGGATTTATATGTTTTAGCAACTGTGAGAAGAAACATATTAGAATACTTTCAATTTGAAGTTGTTAGTGGCTCTTTCTTATTATGACATTGATGTTATTTTTGTCCTGTTATATGAGTAAATGAGAAAATTATGTTTTATATGTCCTTTCCATACAACCGACTGTTCCCGCTCCATTATTTTCGGTCTAGCCGGGCCGGGTCGTTACAGTCAGAGGAGGTAGTTGACCCAACCTGACAGAAGGATCCTTATCGGCAGCCATGGGTTGCTTCGTCTAAGGGGACCTTTTAGACCTGTGGTGGGTATTTATCTAAGGGGACAAATTTGAATCCACCTTAGCTAACAGAGTGCTTTGTGCCATATCGATCATATCATATTGATTCATATCTCAAGGATTTGATGCCATTAAGGAGCGTATTGACTCTGGTCATAACCGGTATTTCGTGGTGCCATTTGAATGCAAAACCACTTCGTTCAAAGAGCCCCGAGTTATAACCGTTTATCCTGTGGTGCTATTTGATGACAAAATCGCCGGTTAGAGGACTCGTACCACGTCCTTACTAGTAGGAGATTGTTTGAAAATGGATCCTAGTGATATTTTTGACTAGGCATTTGGTTCTTTGTGAGCTGAAGTAAATTTTAATTTGTCTATCTCGGCAAACTGTTGCAGAGAGTGAATGGATTTTACTTTAAGCACTGAATGATTTATTTTCACATTTAAATATCTTTGGATTTTGATCATTTTTTGGACTTTTGGGCATTTGAGTGGCATTTGAAGTATTTGGAATTAACCATTCCGGTTGAGATCTTTGTTCAACACGGTCATCATCGGGGTGTGAGGGGCCATTTTCATTTGTTAATTGAACCCTGTCTACTCTATCGAGCTGTCGACAAAAGATCGGGTTTTGTAGGCTTTATGCCTTTATTAGTGAATTTTCATTATTATAGACCTTGAAGGTCTAATATGAATGTATTAAGGCAAATATACCGTTTGCCACCACCGTATATTTGTTTGATGATTCGAACCCTGTCGACTCCTATCGATCTGGATAGAAGGATCAGGTTCGGACTTGAATTCACTTATCGACTCGCGCAGCATCCCTAGATGTCACGTGTGTACCAATAACACGTTCGCTAGGGCCCATGCAGGTGTTTGGATGCATTTTATAATTATTTGTTGAACATTGTCGACTCTTATTTACTTTCTTAGGAGGATCGGGTTCAAATTTATTGACCCGTGCAACATCCCTTGGCGTCACGTGTGTATCAATAATTTGCTCGCCAGGACCCATACAGGTAATGATTTTATTTACCCCTTTAGTGTATCTATGTGTATACAAATTACGATGCACGTATAGGGGTATTTTGAAATATTTGTAAATGCATTCTGTCCGCTTGCATGAATGTTATGGATCTGGTGTCATGTTATAGCAGCTTCTGGATTGAGTTGTTTGCTGCTTTGCACAGGTAGACTGTCGTGCACTAATCTCTTTCTGTAGGTGGATTATAGTGCACTAACTAATCTCCTGCTTTTGCAGAAGCTTGTAGGAACTTGCATTTGTTGTATTCTTTATGCATTTCGTTGATGTTTTGGTCTTTGCAATACATCCACTACTGTTGCAGGTAGATGTATTCATTCGTAGACTGAAATCGACTACAGGGTACTGCATTTATTGAAGTCTTTTTGCATCTACCCATAGGTGGCATGTTATACATACATTTGTATTCATAGAGAGATTGTATATATTGCAGATCTTCTTATCTGCTACGAGAAAGTATCTAATACGTATGGTGGACCTCTTGCAATAACTTGAGAGCACTTACATTTATTATATTTCTTTTACGCCTACCCTCAGACAACAAGTTGAATGTATAACGTGTTTTATAACACTGTTTATAACGTGTTTTATACCACTGTTTACATGTGTCTGTAGTTATCACTGCTCTTCTATAATCGTATATGACGAGTTTCTCACAGCAGCTCGTAGGCACTTTGGATTTGTTGCATGTTCTTCTACATAGCATCTTTGATGTGCATTTGCATTCGTAAGAAACTTGTATGTATTGCGTACTTTCTATCTTTGTCTGCGGAGGTTTTGTGTATTTGCTTATACCCTTTTTAATTCTTGTAGCAACTCCCACTTGTATCTTTAGTATACTACAAGCTTCTATCAGTGCTTGCAAATAAATGTATTTTCCTGTATTTTGACATTGAATGCAAGGTATCATTGCACTCTTCACCGACCTCATACAAACTAATTAGTGGACTATTATATCATTTGTACATTGACTAGCAAATTGCTATGTTCACTTGCGCCTTGGCTTTCGGCGTACATTGGAGACTGGTATCCTTGTTTGCAGGATTCATGTGAACATTGCACATCAGATGCATCGTTTGTAAGCGATATATTTGCTAAAGATTTTTGCTCCTTCAACTGCGATCAAATTATATATCTCTTTTTATTTTTATTGCTTGTGAAATTTGGATGCTGACGAGTTGTTGTATTCTCTTGTCACCCTTCACAGAAAACTTATTAATGTTTTGTGTATCCACTAGCATATCTTTCTTCTCTGGTTGCAAATGACATGTTAAATGTGAAATGAGTCTCTTGTAGTGCCCCGTACACACTTGTGTTTGTTGTACCTTGATTGATTATGTCGACTTGCATAAACTGTGGGAGGATCACACTACAACTTGCACTCGTTCGTGAATTGCTGGAATTGTCCAAATGCTGTTTCGTTGAACCAAAGTCTGGTTTTAAGTGTTCCATTCAAAATTTAAATCTTTAAATCATCATATATCATTTGCACTTGTTTGCATGTTGGTGTTTGTTGCATTCCTTATACATCCTTGTGGCTAATGCATTTGTCCCAAATCAACTGATTGCATGAGTTTCATAATCACTTATGAGAGAATGATATTTGCAGGTTCTTTATTTATCATAAGTTTTGCATGTGTTTTCTTGCACTTAATTTAAACCTCTTAGTTCAACAATCATGATTTCATTCAAAACATTATACCATACTTCTCTATGCTTAGTTCACGTGATCCATTGTGCTTGACTCAAATCAAGTCCAAATATGGTTTGTTATGTCATATTCAAGTCCAAATTCAAGTAGTCTCGTTCAATTCAAGCTCATCTTGATCAAGTTTGATTTAAGTTTTATTTTGTGCTCAAGTTATACTTAAATTAAGTTCAAAAATCTTTGTCCAAGTCCTCGGTTTACTGAAAATTTCGGCAGCCTCCTGGCGTCTCCCCTATTTAGGGGAAAACTATGGAAAACTAGGCCTTCCCACAACGCTAAGAAAAGCGGGTATGGTAGGTGTCCTCGGTCGAGAACACCACGCCCGTATTTTATTCTCCCCCCACCACGCTAAGAGAAGCATGTATGAGTTTTCGGTACCTGTTGCAAAAGAAAAGCAATTGTTTTTCCACAAACGGGTGCTTATTGGTATCCCCACTTCGTCGTATACGTCGCACCGGGTTAACATCCCACCACGCTAAGAAAAGCATGTATAGGCGGTTTTCCGGTGCGCCATGAACGTCGAAGAAGGGATTTAGGTGATTACCTGATTCGTCGAGAGCACCGCGACGAACTTCCTCCCACCACACTAAGAAAAGCGTGTATAGGTGGTCATTTTATCGCGTTGCACATGTCAAAATTGAGCTCTTGGAGTTTTAGTGCTGAGGGGTTATACCTTTGCATGGGAACGCCGGTGGAGTTGGCACGAAAATCAAGACAAACACATTTTTTTCTCTCTTTTTTTTAGCCGACCAATCGAATAAGAAGTAGAAATCAAAGCTTCTCAATTTCCTCACTTGAACAAACTTCTTCAATCGCTTCTCAACTTTCTCAAACTCTTTTCTCTGTATTATTTTTGCTAATAATAAATAATATTAATAGTTGGGAAATTTGGGGAAGTGAAGGTGATCTCTTTGTCAAAAAGAGTGATACAGATGTTTGGCTATAGAATAATAAAGAAAGGAGTTGGCTGGAGGTTTTGATGCCTTGATTTATAGTGAGCTAAAAGTGCAAGCAAGAGGATATATAGTCTGATTTGAGAAGTGTACTTCCTTGGCATTCTTATCTACAGCTCTTCCATCTCTTTGTCTTCTCTTGCTTGATTTGCATATTTTTTTTGCTCCAGATTTATAAAAGAGGCAATGATTTTTATATCAAGAGATCCTTTTCTTTTGTTCTGATTGACAAGCAAGAGCTTGCGTATCCGTTCCTGGTATCCTCAGACAAGCAACCAATTTGGTCTTCTTGTCAATGCATCTGCTAGATGGGTCACATCCTGCTGCTTGAGGGTCGATAGTATGTGGCTTCATTTCATTTGATCCCTCATCCAAAGTTTCCTTGCTGATAATAAATAATATTAATAGTAGGGAAATTTGGGGAAGTGAAGGTGATCTCTTTGTCAAAAAGAGTGATACAGATGTTTGGCTATAGAATAATAAAGAAAGGAGTTCGCTGGAGGATTTGATGCCTTGATTTATAGTGAGCTAAAAGTGCAAGCAAGAGGATATATAGTCTGATTTGAGAAGTGTACTTCCTTGGCATTCTTATCTACAGCTCTTCCATCTCTTTGTCTTCTCTTGCTTGATTTGCATATTTTTTTGCTCCAGATTTATGAAAGAGGCAATGATTTTTATATCAAGAGATCCTTTTCTTTTGTTCTGATTGACAAGCAAGAGCTTGCGTATCCGTTCCTGGTATCCTCAGACAAGCAACCAATTTGGTCTTCTTGTCAATGCATCTGCTAGATGGGTCACATCCTGCTGCTTGAGGGTCGATAGTATGTGGCTTCATTTCATTTGATCCCTCATCCAAAGTTTCCTTGCTGAGGTCACCAGATGCTTCACGGTTTCAACAGGAGCTATGATGATTGGGCCCTCCTCAATAATCTTTCGATGCCTTTGCTGAACACTGCAATCACTACTATGAAGAGCAGCAATGTTACCTTGCAGATCACACAGTAACTGAACTTCCAAATGTCGGTTCTGAGATGCCACCCTCATAATGAATATAGGAGAGCCTGGGAACATCACCCTGTACTTGCTTGAATAGAGCTCTAACTTCTTCATGATTACGAACTTGTTTGATTTTCAGACCAGAAGTTTCACATCCAATTCCTGAAGCAAGCTACATTACTTATAATGCCTAGCTACTTCTCATTCCCTCTAAACATGCTGGATTAAGTCCCACGCAAGCATCAGAATCAAACTAATTACCCATCGAACTTGACTTTGTTCCCATGTCTTCTCTGCCAGCCAAAGAAGAAAGCTACTAGCGGCTCAACCATGAACTCCGTCACGTGATCTCCATCCTCACTGGACTGGATAGACTGACGGTGCTGATGATGTCATAGGGATCATTACACTTGCTGGGTAAAATAAAAGAGCATCGATGAAAGTGGAAGGCCCGGGAGCTTCCATTGAGCAGACCACTGCTGCCGTGAAACCCAATGGCGGCGAGGGAAGGATTGGAGAGATAGCAACTGCTGGGGTCTGCTCGTGGAAAGGTTGAAATCTGGACTTGGTGAAGACCGATCTGGCTTTATGTGAAGAATTGGGAGTATCTTTTTGAAGTTGGATGGGGATCTGAGGTGTCAGGACGGCAAGAGTGAAGGCAGGTTGCCGAATCAGGATTGGAGGGAAGGCATGCATTTGATGGGTAGAGGCCACGGGACTCGAGGAGGAAACCAAAGCAGCGGGCTTTTTGAGCAGAAAATGAAACGAGCAATTTCTTTCTGTTTTGTTTTAAAATGATAACGACGAGTTGCTGGATTGACTCCTCGGCTGAATTTGCGGGATTTAGTTTGAAATCAGCGGATATTACGGGATTTCTAATGGGGATTTCGATTCAAACGAGGTTTGGAATTAATGGGATTTTGATGTTTCAATTGACTTATTCCTTTTTTTGTTGAATCGATAGGTAATGCTAAGAATGGTTTGAAATTATTAGTAATAGCATTAATCAAGGATGACAGTAATGCTTCAGTCAGCAAAACAATCATGATTTACGCAATTTCCTCAAAATCCACACATTTACCTCATTTCGCGTGTTGACTGTCTCGTTTAACATATCAATTTCGTCGACTATTGAAATTGGATGAATTGATTGTGCATTTAGGGTATTGTCGATGTTCCGATCGTAATTATGTAGTCCATTTCGAGATCGGATGCCGTTTGGACAACGTCGAGGCCCTTTCCCTTGAAATTTGCTCTTTGCCTCGGGATGCGTGTTGACCTCCTCGCATATTTTAATTTGCACAATTTTTCTATCATTCTTAAGTATTTGGGATGTTTTGAACGCAGCGGCGAATTCTGTTTCGCAATCGAACTTCATTTGGGCAGTGCCGAGGACTATTCTCTTCGATATATGTGTTTTATCTCGAAATTCGTATCACCAATCCATGTGCTTCAAATTGAACATAGAAAGTGTAGTTCTTGGGTATTTGAATTATTATAGGAAACACTTGTAGATCTCAAGTAGTTCCTATCACTCTTCGGAAAACAACGAGAATTCTTCACAAAGCTCCACACAAAAATCCCAAAACAGTAGATATTGGTATTATTTGATGAAGGGAAAACAAAAAATCGCAAGATACAATTGATCCTCAATTCGAGAGGAGGATCGATCTCTCCCAAAATTCTAGACGCCGCTAGAGCCCAAAGGAAACCTAAAACTAAGAGATCTCAAATTTCAGATGCCCCAACCCTAGGAAAACAATCTATTTAATGCATACAAATCAATAGGAATTCCCTAAACAGTCCCTACATTCAAATTTCTCTCTTAGCAAATCCCTAAGCAATCCCTACATTCCAATTTCCCTCTGACCCCCCGCGAAAATCCTTCCTAAAATGCTTTGTTTGAGCGGTTCGGCCGCCCGATCTCTGCAGGAGGTGGAGATCCCACCTGTTTGCGAAATGACGATCCCATGCGGACCGGCTTGACCGGTCTAACAATACTCCCCTCCAAAAAATCCACCTTGTGCTCAAGGTGGAGATATACTTGTGTTCCTGTGGAGGTGGCCATCTTTGATGTGGCTGAAAATCCTTACCAAATTGCTCTCAAGGGTTGCACTGAAAGAGAAACATTTCCTTCGTCCTCCATCCTGAACACATCCAGCTTGTGTGGTCCCACCAGATAATCTCCCCCCACCTCTTGTATGTCCCTAACCATGGTCTTAAGTGATGTCATGGCTTTGGATAGCCCTGCATCTCCGCTTATAACCACCTTTCTCCCATCCACCATTAATTCCATCATGAGTGCTCCCCAATTGTCCTTGGTTTTCCCCAAGGTTTGCAACCATTTCATCCTCAGGATGACATCAGTGCTTCCTAACTCTAGTAGGAGAAAGTCCTCCCTTGAATCTCCTGGATGGTCAACACCATATATTTACAGATTCCCTGACTTTTCTCCACCTTTCATGTACCCATCATCACCCCATAACAATTGGTGTCCACCAATTTCACTCTTAGTTGGTTGATGACCTGAGTGGAAATGAAATTGTGGGTAGCCCCACTATCAATTAGCACCACCACCTCACGGTCAGCTATCCCTCCTTTCACTTTCATAGTGTGACTCATAGTGAATCCCACTACAGAGTTCAGAGAGACTTTTGCCACATCCAGGTGCAGCTTCTCCTCCTCTTCAGATCTGCTCCCACCTCCCTCCTCATCTTCCTCATCTTCACAGACAAGGAGAACCCGAAGAGTTCGGTCCTTACACCTATGCCCAAGCATCTACTTGTCATCACATCTGAAGCACAACCCATTTGCCCTCTTGTCCTGCATCTCTTTCTCTATCAGCTTTTTGAATTGTCCCCCATTTCCCCCTCCAATTTTCTCCATTGGCGCTTCCTTCAGACTCCCTGGTGCCGCCCCTTGTTATTGGTAAGAATGTGGTAGTCATCTTGTATGATCCCCCTAAATAGTTCCCTCGAGCTCCCCTTTCTGATTTCTTTTGATCTTCCACCAACTGCGCCAACTCCATAGCTTTCCCTAGGTTCCTCGGCTCCAGCACCTTGACTGTTGTTCGTATCTCCGGTTTTAGCCCCTTCATGAAGTTCCATATTTGGGCTGACTCTGAAATGTGATCCAATCTGCTAGCTAGGTACTCGAACTTGTCTCGGTAGTTTTCCACAATCCCCTCTTGAGGCAAAGCAAAGAATTGCTCATTGAAGTCTCCTTCCCCATCAGCTCGAAAACGCTCCAATAAGCAATCTTTGAACTCTCTCCAGCTCCGTATGGGCTCCCTCCTGTCACGCCACTGATACCAGGCCAAGGTTTTCCTTCCAAACACAATCCAGCTGCCGTCAGCTTCTCTTCCTCTGTCAACACATTGACAGCGAAGTAACGCTGCACCTTGTAGATCCAGCCATGTCCGTCTTCACCCTCAAAGACGGGCATCTTCAGCTTCCTCACCCGTGGGTCTCCCCCGTGTCCCCTGAATCCTCCATAGCCTACTATTCCTCGTAGATGAGGTGCTCCCCAACTGTCACGATCTTCCCTCCGGCGATTATACCTGAACCCTTCATCATATTCCCCTCTTTTCCCTTCAAACTCAGCACCTCGGCGGTGGAATTCTTCTCCTCCCGATGAAATCAGCACCCCTCCGGTCATTTCCCAAACTCATCTCTTCTCTTGAAAGGGGCTCTAGAGGTAGCATGTCGTCCTCCCCCTTAATGACCTCCAATTCCAAATTTCTCCTACCCCTAAACGGGTTTGGATTTCCTCCTACACCATGGCCTCCGGTGGTCTTTCTTGCTTCCGATGTCGTAGGATTTGTCTTCAACTCCAACAGTTTCTTCAACATTTCTTCCATCACAGTGAATTTCCCTTCTATCCTGTTATTGTTAGAGGTGATTTGAGTTTGAAAGTTAAAGAACTTTCCCTCCATATCTGATTTTAGTTGACCGATCTCACCTTCCAAGACTTCTACCTTCTTCCCAGCCATCTCTCTTCCCAAGAATTACGAAGATCTTCCGGAAAGCAAAAAATTCGCTGAAATTTCAGGATTTCAGCCGCCAACGGTCCCAAAACGATGCTCTGATACCAATTTGATAGGAAACACTTGTAGATCCCAAGTATTTCCTATCAATCTTCGGAAAAAGCGAGAATTCTTCACAAAGCTCCGCACAAAAATCCCAAAACAGTAGATAATTGGTATTATTTGATGAAGGGAAAACAGAAAATCGCAAGATACAATTGATCCTCAATTCGAGAGGAGGATCAATATCTCCCAAATCTCTAGACGCCGCTAGAGCTCAAAGGAAAACTAAAAGTAAGAGATCTGAAATTTTAGCCAAATTCTAGATGCCCTAACCCTATGAAAAGAAACAATTTAATGCATACAAATCAAAAGGAATTCCCTAAACAGTCCCTACATTCAAATTTCTCTCTTAATCCCCCAAAAAATCCTTCCTAAAATGCTCTGTTTGAGCGGTCGGGCCACCGGATCTCCGTAGGAGTCAGAGATCCCGCCTATTTGCAAAATGCCGGTCCAGTGCGGATTGGCTGGACCGATCTAACACAATATTCCGATTGCAATGGAGAAATCTGTTTCGCAAATGGACATCATTTGGACAACGACGAGTTTGATTTTCCTCGAAATTTATGTTGTTTCCTCGGGATCCGTTCCACCAATCTGAATGCTTTGAATTGAATAAATAAAATATAGTTTGTATAGGTTAACGACGTTCCGGACACAACGACGAAGTCTATTAGTCGATACAACATTGTTTGATCAGCCTTGTGCTTTAATTTCGGGTGTCATCATCCCTTTTGATCGATCTCATCCGGTTCGATTGCGAGGGGCCTCGACCCAGCAGAATTCAGTGTCCTGATCGCAACGATTCCATCCGTTTGGCATTTGGAGGTCATTTGACCCCTTAAGTGATGCGTTTCTTCATTGCACGCATTGCCTAAATCATTGTTTTCGCCTCTTTTCGCATGGTTTTATGTGTATGGGTCAACAATGATGATGTTTTGTTCTATAATAAACTTTTAGAGTTATATTTGAAAGCTGTTTATTTATAGGATTCATCTTCATTGCATTCATTTATTAGTATTTATTTGGAGGACTCGGGCTTCAGCATCGAAAGAAAAGGATGCCAATTATAATCTTTGGCATCGAGAGGGGATAACATGTCAGTTGTCGAGTCAAGTTTTGGTGCTTAAAGGGTAGAGGAAGTTGGTAGACGAGCATGAAAGAGTTGAGCTTTGGAAGTCAACATTGGATGCTTAGATCTTGCAATGTCGTCCCAAACCCGAGTTGGCTTGCGAGAATGGAAAATTTTGGATGAGAAGATTTTAATGAGAAGTGCTAGAGAGAGAAATGAAAAAAAAAGGTTTTAATTAAAAAAAAAAATAAGTTTTAATGACAGGACTATCGGTCACGCCTGTTTGATTTTATTATTATTATTTTGTTTGGACACATGATAGTTATATCTGATATGTGTTGGATGCATGTTGGACACTCCCCTTTAATATGAAGTGTTAGTACATCATGGGAAAATTGAAAATAAAAACATGATGAAATAGTTCCGGTCATACAGTAGATACTTCATGAATTGTTCTCTCAGATGTAGCTTAAATCATGGTTTATAATTATATAATTGGTTGGATAGAAGACCGTGTATGCATGATAAAAACTCATTTATGCATGCACATTCTTATAGAACACTATTAGTCAATCGATTTATTCATTGGCTGTCACCAGCCGAATGCGAATAGAGGCGGTCATTGGTCAATGCCCGAAGAAATCATGGGCAATGATGCTTGTAGGTTGCATGCATGTTCACAAACATACAACTATCACTGAATTCCAGTGCTGGCCTTTTCCAAATGCCTGTGGCACCTTTATTTGATGCCTACGGCGGATGATATTTATAGTCAAATATATTTGATTTATTCATTTTGTGAAAAATTAAGCAAAATTAAACTGCAAAAACAATTTGTTTAGTAATCTTAACTGAATAATGAGGAAACGATTTTAACCTATCAAATCAAGTTACTTTGGTTGTTTGATTGATTAATGTGGTTAAAACTATAAATGCAATTCAGTTGTTTAAAACTCCTGTGATTCTTTTTATTTTGATCAATTTACGTGGGCTTTCAGGTAAATGCAAATGGGTGATGTGATGATTTATTCCTGTCATGTCTCTGACGTTTCTTGTATTTATAGTTTCTAAAGCATTGAGAATAAATGAGGATGACCTCCTTCAGCAGATACTTATGCGCTCAAGATGTCACAAAGGTCGTTTGTTATATTACTTTGCCAAACAGCAAAGGTAAGTACTTCTTTGGGTGTCAGCGTTTTTGTATTTATTTCTCTGTAATAAGGAGGCTTGAAGCCCTTTCATCATAAAGACATTTCCCAATGTCAGTTTTGGTTGACTTTTGCTTGGTTTCTAGTTTAATACATACGTTGGTCATGTGTCTCATAGGTAGATGGAGTATTCGTAACTGTATTTAAATAATCTTGGCTACAAATCAATTTTATGTCTTTCAATAATCTTTTGATGTGATATTCACCTGTGGATTTATTGCTTTGAACTTGCAGTGAAAGTATGAAAGATACTGGTGTTTCGTCTTGGTGCGGTTGGCATACTGATCATGGATCTCTCACAGGTTACTCAGTAGTCTATATCAATGCCAAATAAGGATCTGATTTACTTAAAATGTCTATTATACCAACATGGCTGAGTTACTTGAGCATTATGATAAACTTGTGGAATTCTAATGGACTTGTTTCTTTAACATGCTTTGATGTTGGGACGTCTAAATGTGATTATGTATATTGTTCTGAAGACTGCTGCATTGCTACTTCGGGAATATTTAATATTTGTTAAGAGTCCTATATGCAATTTTGATAACTAATTCAATCGATCCTTTATTGATAAATTTCATCCAAAACACTGCCCTCGCTACTCTTTAAGTTCAACAGCAGTCCCTCTGATGGAATCTACAAGTTTATTTGCATATAAAACAGCATGCAAATAAATGATCCGAACAAGTTTACTTAGTTTTATTATTTGGTAGCTTTTTTGTGATTTTTTTAATTTCAAATAATCTAGGACATGCTTATGATGATGCGCCTATGAGAGAGGAATGTGCTCTATTTAGTTATGATGCTTAGTCAGGCTAACCTCTGTATAGTTTAATTTAAATATGTTTAATCTGTTGACAAGTGATATGGATTAATTGAATTCGGAGTATGTTAGTGGAGCTTTCTAATTATCCTATTGTTGGTTTTTTGATTCCACACTACTTGGTTGATTCCCATTGCTCTTATGCTTTGGTTTCAGTAGTTTGACTAAGTTGTAGCTTGTGGCCTACGGCTTTTGCAATGCTATTGACTACTATGGTGGACTTATACTAGTGACCATTATCACACGCCACACCAACCCATTTCTTATCAATCGATACGGGACACAATAGAGGAATTCAATAATTGATATAATATTTATATCTCACATAAGACTCTTGTTGGAGAATTTTTTGTTGTCCTCAAATTGATTGCATATTTTATGATTGAGTACGGTATAAGAATAATGATATATTATCCCAGAGGATAAAAATATTATTTTCTTATGGACTCAATGATAAAATTTACAATTTTGAACAGAGATTGCCTCATTCAATGTTTGGTTGAATGGGGTTTATTTTCTAAGGTACAAATGTCCCATAGGGGCAAGCCCTTATGGTTAATTACATTTCAATCTTTGATGTTTGGGAAAATTTTTTATTAAACTAGTGATTTTCCTGTTTTTTGGAAGTCATTTAAATATTGGCTAAAACTGATTTTTTTTTTTTTAGAATTCATGAAAGTCTTATTAAAAAATTTTGGTCTTTAGGAATTTGAAGGGCTGAAAGGATAAACTTAGAATCAGATTTCTTGGAATAAGGGCCAAAGGAAAGAGGTGTAGGAGTATTTGATTCTGAGTGGAACTCAAAGGTACTCAAACTATCCTATATTGGACTTTACATTTTATAAATCTAATTTTTGTTTAAGTTGATATTTTCATTAGAAGGTTGGGGCTTACATTCCAATAATACATGTTGGAGGAATTGCCCGAAAGGTGAGGACTTATATGGTAATTGGATTCGGCCATTTGTCTCGGATCCTAAATCTAAGGTGAAGACTACCGAGAAGTAGTGCCTCGAACCTAAGTCTAACGGAATGCAAAAAGGACATAAGCTAAACCTCACATGAGGCTTAGCCAGCCCAATTCTACTAGAGCCAGCTCATTAATGAGCCTCTTCTTATTATTCAGCTCATAAATTGTGTATTTATTACCAAAATTAGATTCATTCCCCCTCCTTTACTCCCCCCTTTAAAGGAATTTTTATTGGGTCAGGTTACCTGACGCTGCTCTACATTCGGTATGGCCTAATCAAGAGCCACGTAGCAGCCCAATAACCCGGAATGACCCGATGGAAACCCATATTCTTTTGCACGTTTTTTAAAATATTTCGGGCATGCTTGTCGCATTGTATATGAATTGGGCGCAAAAAGTAAAAAATATGCGGTTTTTACCACAAGTATAATAAGCTTTTGGGTATTAAACCTAAGATGTTATACAGTCTTTAGGGTTCATATACCACAGTAAAAGAAATCGTGAAGTGTTCGAGGAGATGGAAGGTACGAATGTAGTTTTGGCTTTGGAAGACTTAGAAGATTTCGTCGAAACTCCGACGTTGAATGTTGATGAAGAGTTTTCTGATTTAATACAAGTAATTCCTTATCTATAATGTTTGATTTATTTTTTTAAAATTTTTTGCTGCCTCATTACGGATAGAACTTGGTATCAACGTATATGAAGATTATGTAAAATTCTATACCGACCAGAATCATAAGTTTCGATTAGATTCACTCGGTACAGTTTGACATAACTCGGTACTTATCGGTACTAGACATTGTTGCTCTGTATGAACTATTTGCACAAAATACTTATGAAGTATTACCGAGCAAATACAAGATATTACTTCCTAGTATCGATCATTCAACCTGGTCGGTATAAGCTCGGTACTGATTTGTATACATCGGTATAAACTCCTAGTACATTTGTAAGGAGAAAATACAACTTATTACTTCCTAGTACCGATCATTCAACCTGCTCGGTATTAGCTCGATACTGATTTGTACAGCTCGGTATAAACTCAGTGTACATTTGTACCGAGCAAATACAACTTATTACTTCCTAGTACCCATGCTTATACTTACTCGGTATAAGCTCGGTATCGATATGTAGATATAATGCTAAACTGGATGTATGAATCTTTTTTCACAGGGTGTTTACAACTCTGAAAAGAAAGCATATGAAAAATATTGACATTACCTGCATTCACATGGATTTAGTGTTCGGAAAGATCATCACCATTTTTGGCCAAATTCAAGGAAAATAAAATCAAAAGATTTTGTGTTCCAAAGCAAGATTCAAGAAGGAGACTGAGATGGGTACAAAGGTTAAATATCGAAAATCATGTACAAGAACAGGATGTCCAGCCATGGTTAGATTTTTGGTGAGTCAAGATGGGATTTGGGCAGTGAATAAAGCTATAGAGAGTCACAATTTAGGAGCATTAGTGATGAGAATGCATATGTTCTGAAATCTATGTCAGAAGCAGGGATAAGAACTATTGATACATTTACATACCTATCTGATGAAGTGGGAGGTGTTGGTAATCTGGGGTTCACCTAGCAGAATGTATACAACTACATCCAAAAAGAAATAAGAGCCTAGATTGAGACTGGAGACACTAATTCACTAATCAAATTATTTAAAGAACGGGTAATTGATGACAACATGTTTGCTTGGGATGTGCAAACTGATGAAGACGATTATTTGTTGAATTTCTTCTGGGTTGATAATCTTGGTAGAATTAATTATGACTGTTTTAGGGACGTGATTATTTTCGATACAAATTATTGTTTAAATAAATATAACTTAGCCTGTGCCCTTATTGTCGAAGTGAATAATCACTGAAAAAAAATTTTATATATATTTTATTTAAACGATAATTCATTCCGACAATAGGGGCACAGGCTAAGTTAGATTTATTTACGATAACTTGTATCAAAAATAATCATGTTCCTAAAACAGTCATAATCAATTCTACCAAGACTATCAACCTAGAAGAAATTCAACAAATAATCGTCTTCATCAGTTTGCACATCCCAAGCAAACATGTTGTCATCAATTGCTCGTTCCTTAAACAATTTGATTAGTGAATTAGTGTCTCCAGTCTCAATCTTGGCTCTTCTTTCTTTTTGGATGTAGTTGTATACATTCTGCTTGGTGAACCCCAGATTACCAACACCTCCCACTTCATCAGATAGGTATGTAAATGTATCAATAGTTCTTATCCCTGCTTCTGACATAGATTTCAGAACATATGCATTCTCATCACTAATGCTCCTAAATTGTGACTCTCTATAGCTTTATTCACTGCCCAAATCCCATCTTGACTCACCAAAAATCTAACCATGGCTGGACATCCTGTTCTTGTACATGATTTTCGATATTTAACCTTTGTACCCATCTCAGTCTCCTTCTTGAATCCTGCTTTGGAACACAAAATCTTTTGATTTTATTTTCCTTGAATTTGGTTAGAAATGTTGATGATCTTTCCGAACACTAAATTCATGTGAATGCGCGTAATTGTAATATTTTTCATATGCTTCCTTTTAGAGTTGTAAACACCATGTGAAAAAAGATTCATACATCCAGTTTAGCATTATATCTACATATCGATACCGAGCTTATACTGAGCAAGTATAAGCATCGGTACTAGGAAGTAATAAGTTGTATTTGCTCGGTACAAATGTACATTGAGTTTATACCGAGCTGTACAAATCAGTACCGAGCTAATACCGAGCAGGTTGAATGATCGTACTAGTAAGTAATAAATTGTATTTGCTCGGTACAAATGTATTAGGAGTTTATACCGATGTATACAAATCAGTACTGAGCTTATACCGATCTGGTTGAATGATCGGTACTAAGAAGTAATATCTTGTATTTGCTCGATAATATTTCATAAGTATTTTGTACAAATAGTTCATACCGAGCAACAATGTCTAGTACCGATCAGTACCGAGTTATGTCAAACTGTACCGAGTGAATTTAATCGAAACTTGTGATTCTGCTCGGTACAGGGTTTTACATAATCTTCATATACGTTGATACAAAGTTCTATCCATTATAAAGCAGCAAAAAATTTTAAAAAAATAAATCAAACATTATAGTTATGGAATTACTTGTATTAAATCAGAAAATTCTTCATCAACATTCAACGTCGAAGTTTCGTCGAAATCTTCGAAGTCTTCCAAAGCCAAAACTATATTCGTATCTTCCATCTCCTCGAACACTTTACGATTTCTTTTACTGCAGTATATGAACCTTAAAGTCTGTATAACATCTTAGGTTTTAATACCCAAAAGCTTATTATAGTTGTGGTAAAAACCGCATATTTTTTTACTTTTCGCACCCAATTCATATACAATGCGACGGGTATACCCGAAATATTTTAAAAAACGTGCAAAAGAATATGGGTTGCCATCGGGTCATTCCGGGTTATTGGGCTGCTACGTGGCACTTGATTAGGCCATACCGAACGTAGAGCAGCGTCAGGTAACCTGTCCCAATAAAAATTCCCTCTAAAGACTATTTAGTTTCCCCACTCATATCTCGTCCCCTTTTTGAGTCTCTTTGATTTCTTCCATGGAATTAAGGCCTTGGGCTGCTTGTTATTCTCGGTTTGGGGCCTTGGGCTGCTTGCTTTTCTCGGTTTGGGGTCTTGGGCTGCTTTCTGTTCTCGGTTTGGGGCCTTGGGCTGCTTGCTTTTCTCGGTTTGGGGTCTTGGGCTGCTTGCTATTCTCGGTTCGGGGCCTTGGGCTGCTTGCTGTTCTCGGTTTAGGGCCTGGGCTGTTGTTGTTCCCATGACTTCTCCTCTTGGTTTTCCGCTAGCTGTTGTTGTTCCTGTGAAATACCTGCTGGGGTTCCGCTCCCTTTTTCCTGGCCTCGGTTTCTGCTGGTCCCGCCCCTTGTAAGCTAGATTTGGGATTAATTTGGCCTGATTTTTGGGATGCCTTTTCAGCTGCTGGTCGGAATGTCTTTTGGCCTTTCATTTCCATGATTTATTGGGCTTATTTAATGATTATGGTGGTTGTTTGGCTGCCTACTCAAGTCCTATATATATGTGATGTTTAGTGAATAAAAAAAGGTTGGTGATGATGATAATTTTTGGATAAAACCTGCGGGTTTCTTTGGAATAGCTTGCGAGCTATGTCTTTTGGTCTCAATGCATATGAAGAGTGGATGGTTGTTTTATTTAGAAAGTAGGGCTTATAGCTTGACTTTAAGGCCAAGATGCCTATGTATGAAGGTATGCATATGCTAACTCATAAAGAAAATTGATTTTTGTTATCTAGTTTTTAAGTGAAGGCTTTCTAGATGAGACACCTTTGGGGGCTAAGCATGATCATTTTAAAATTTGAAAACTTAGCTCCTTAAAGGGAGCCATGCAATTTTTTTTATTTGAAAAACATGAATCCTAGATTGATTTTAAGTTGTTCACAATTTAAAGGGTAGAAAATTTATTTTATTCTAAGAGCCTATCATATCACAAGTCTAGGCCACTCCCAAATAAAATAATAAAAGAAACCTAAGAAAAATATGTTGTTTTATTGTGCACCCAGTAAACAAACAACAAATTCATGTGAATAAACCATAATAGAAGTGCAAGTAATGTCGCAATTATTACAAACAGTTTTGACAGCTGAGTTGTATGCCATTATACAACCCAATTAATATATTACAGATTCTACATGTGGGGGTGTTCAAGTTTTAACTTTTAAATGGATATTTAAGCTTTACCTTCAAAAGGGTACATCTAACTTCGATCCATCTCTCCTTCTAGTCCAAACCCAGAAGTTTTAGATCCTAGATCTAATCAAATACATGATAGAAAATGTAAAATGCTCATGCCTACAAAACAGAGTTAAAAGATAGTTTATATGATAATTATATCACATCCAAAATTTGTCTGGCACTTAGAGTGTCAAGCACCTACTTCTACCCTATTGGTTATGCCAATTGGGGGGAGGGGGGTTTATGCAGCGCCTGCAAGCAAACATTATTAGAATAATCATGATTTATTTTATTCCCTCTTGAACACGGCCACCAGCACGAAAAACATATATATTTCTACACTAATTACTTAAGGGCAAGTGCCCACAACGCAGACAATTGAAAAGGGTATTCACATCAAATCACCAATCAGATGCACACACAAAGAAAAATCTTAGTCTTAGCATGCCTAAGGGGATGTGCACCTAAGTGTGTGAGGCTTGTGTGGTATGTCACACTAAGGGTGTTTCACTTAGAGTTTGTCTCTAAGGAAAGGGTGTCTAACATATAACTTTTGAGCCAATTATTGGAAGATTCTTCCTAGTTTTGGAGCTAGAAAGAGAATGTAGGAATTCAATATTTATCTTTTGGGCTAGATATTGGAGAACTCCCTTTAGCTTTTGGATCTATAAAAGGGGGAAATCTCCTACAACTTTGGAGTTAAAGGGAGAACCTATAGTTTTGGACTAGGATGGGACATCTTCTAAGACCTATGGAACCTATAGAAGTGAGGGAAGGTTAGTAGCTAGGAGGCTACAAATCAAAAGGATGTCTTCTTGAATTTTGTATTCAAGGAGTTGGATTTTATTTGCTTAATTTTGGATTAAGCAAACAAAGGTGAGTCACTTATTGATTTTAGCTTAATAGGTGAGGAGGATTTGTACCTTTAAGACTACAAATCAAGTGGAATTATCATAGAACTTATGTTCAATGATGGGTATTCAGTTTGCTAAATTTAGATTAAGCAAACATAAAAGAATAATGTGTAGGTTTGGGCTACACATTAAGTATTCTTTAGACTTTTAGGTATCCAAAGAGAGGTACTCATTCACCTAGTTTGGCTTAGGAGGATGAAAGAAAGCTAGGAGTTTGACTCCTTTGCTTGATATGAAATTATTTGTTGAGTTTGATTCAACAAACAAAAGATTTGGATTGAACTACTTGCTGATTTTTTTGAACAAATAGGTGATTTTTATAGGTTTAATTCACTCAACATGAGTTGAATGAATAAGAGTTTCATACAACTTTTGAGATTTAGAAACGAGGGAAGGAACTTCTCTACAAATTTAGTTTATAGAAAAGAAAAGGAGGAAATGCAACTTGAAAGTTATAAAGTAGAAGATTTTTTTTGAACTTTTGATGTTCAAAGAGAAATATTCGTTTGCCTTGTTTGAAGATAGGCAAATGGAAATGAATTTGGAGGTTTCCTACAGTTTAGGTTTGTAGGAAAAGAAGTGGTAAAAAATGCAACATAGAGATTGCAAATTTGAGGAGTTTCTTTGAGCATTTGGTGCTCGAAGAAGAGGCTCATTCCTCTAATTTGGGTTAAAGATATGGAAGAGAAGAAGATTCAACTTGGGAGTTGTGAACTCATAAATGCTCTTTGAATACTTGGTGTTCAAAGAGAGGATATGCACTTGTGGGCTCCAAAAATTTGGCCCCGGCCTCCGCCCGCATGTTTGCTTTTCTTTGACTAGGGAGTTTTAATGGAATAAGTTCCGGGGTAAATTTTGGAAGATAGATGGGTTTGTAGATAAGACACTACCTAGAGATTTCACCCTTATTTTGCGAGGACTTTATGATCTAAGTTCTGATTTCTTATAGGCGCAAGCCCTTACAGTTAATTACCCCTCCCGATAACGAGATAGAACTTTCGGTTAAGGCTAGTCGTCAATCAGATACATAGTATCTGACATATAATAGCAGCATGGGTTTGAAATTTTGAAATTGAAGGGTTTAGATATTGGATGTTCAATGTTTGATATTTGTAATAAAAAATTTCACCATCTTGCACTTAAAACGTATGGTGGGGGAATGTATGATGGACCCGATCAAGATCCCATGGTTCTATCGTCCCGGGCCATTGTGGTCCCTCGTTAACTTAGTCAGAGGAGGTAGTCGACCCAACCTGACAGAAGGATCCTTGTCGGCAGTCTTGGGTTGCTTCATTGAAGAGTACCTTGTAGACCTCGGGTGAGTATTTCCCTAAGGGGACAAGTTTAAATCCACCTTAGCTAACAGAGGGCTTTGTGCCCTATCGATCATATCCTATTGATTAATATCTCAAGGATTTGATGCCACTAAGGAGCGTATTGGCTCTAGCCATAACTGGTATCTGTGGTGTTATTAGGCGGCAAAACCACTCGATTCAGAGGGCCCCGGGTCATAATCGTTTATCTTGCGGTGTCATTTGGCGGGAAAATCGTCTGTCAGAGGACACGTACCACGTCCTTATTAGCAGGAGATTATTTGATAATGGATCATAGTAATATTTTCAATCAGACATTAGCTTTATGTGATCTGAAGTAAATTTTAATTTATCCACCTCGACAAACTGTTGCTGAGGGTGGATGAGTTTTGCTTTAAGTGATTGATGATTAGATTTCAATTTTAAATATCTTATATTTGGATGATTTTGGACTTTCGGGTTAGCATTTGAAAATGTTTGTGAACCCCTCCGGTTGAGATTTTCGTTCAACATGACCATCATCGGGGTGTTTGGAATCATTTCTATTTATGGATTGAACCTTGTAAACTCCATCGAGCTGTCAACAAAGGATCGGGTTTCGTAGGCTTTATCCTTTTGTTTGTGAATTTTCTTTGTTAAAGGCCTTGAAGGCATAATATGATTACAACAACAACAACAACATCAAGCCTTTATCCCACTACGTGGGGTCGGCTACATGAATCCTTTTTCTCCATTGTGTCCTATTAAAGTCAAATTCTCGTTTAAATCTAATAAAGAAAGTCATTCCTAATATTTTCTAACCAAGTCTTTTTAGGTCTTCCCCTACCTTTCTTAACATAAGTCAAATCTAATACCTCTACTCTCCTAACCGGGTCATCGGAAGACCGCCGTTTTATGTAACCAAACCATCTAAGGCGACTCTCTAATCCTATCTTCTACTGGAGCTACTCCAACCATTCCACGTATATGCTCATTTCGTATCCTATCTCTAAGGGTAAAGCCACTCATCCACCTGAGCATCCTCATCTCTGCCACACTTAACTTAGTATTATGCTTCTCTTTTAATGGCCAACATTCGACACCATAAAGCATTGCAGGCCTCAATACCATCTTATAGAATTTTCCCTTAAGTTTGAGGGGTACATTTCTATCACATAACATGCCCGATGCATTCCTCCACTTCAACCATCCAACTTGAATTCTGCTGATAATATCCCCATATATTTCACCATCATTCTGAACAATAGATACAAGATATCTAAAACGTGGACTCTTATTAATGACTTGATCGCACAAAGTCACAATCCCCTCACTAGGTCTATTACTACTAAAATTACACTCCATATATTTCGTTTTAGATCTATTCAAGCGAAAACCTCTAGACTCTAAGGTTGACCTCCATAATTCAATTTACCGTCAACTCCCTCTCTAGTCTTATCAACAAGAAGAATATCATCAGCAAAAAGCATACACCAAGGTACATCCTCTTGCAAATGTCTAGGGAAGGCCTAATATGAATGTATAAAATAAATATTCCGGTCAAGTTCATAACTGCATATTTATCTGATTGTTTGAACCCTGTCTACTCTTATTTACTTGCTTAGGAGAATCGGGTTTTGTAAGTTTTATGTCTTTATTAGTGAATTCGCTTGATTATAAGTCTTGAAAGCCTAATATGAATGTATTAAAAAAATACATCAGTTACCACAATCGTGTATTTATTTGAAGGTTCGAACCCTGTCGACTCCTATTGATCCACATAGAATGGTCGAGTTCGAACTTGAATTCGCTTATTGATCCGCGCAACATCTCTAGAAGTCACTTGTTCCTACGACACGCTCTTCGGGGCCCATGCAGGTGTTTGGGGGCATTTTGTAATTATTTATTGAACCTTGTCGACTTGACCAAGCTGTTGGCCAAGGATCGGGTTTGAATTTATTGACCCGCACGACATCGATAGACGTCACGTGTGTACCAATAACATGCTCGCCGGGACCCATGCTGGTGTTTGGCGGCATTTTATAATTATACTCTGTTGACTACTTTTTATCTACTTAAGAGGATCAAGTTCAAATTTAATAAACCACGCAGCATCCCTAAACGTCATGTGTGTGCTAATAACACGCTCGTCGAGGCCCATGCGAGTTTTGTTATTGTATTTACCCCTTTTGTGTACCTATGTGTATACAAATTAAGGTGCATGTGTGGGGTTATTTTGGACATATTTGTAAAAATCTTCTGTCCGCTTGTATGGATGTTGCGGATCCGGTGGCGTGGCATTGTAGTCTTATGGACGCCTTCTATCTGCTTGTATAAGTGTTACAGATTCGGTGTTGTGGCCTTGTAGTTTTATGGATGTCTTCTGTCTGCTTGTATAAGTGTTGCAGATCCGGTGGCTTGGCATTGTAGTCTTATGGACGCCTTCTGTCAACTTGTATAAGTGGTGCAGATCCGGTGGTGTGTTGTAGCAGCTTGTGAATTATGTTGTTCGCTGCTTTGTATAGGTAGACTGTCGTGCACTACTTGCTTTCTGTAGGTGGATCATAGTGCACTAACGATCTCCTGCTTGTTCATTTTAATATCAAATCCCTCCATCCATTAACTGTTGTTGATAGTAGGCAGACTACTTTCCTTATGACTTCTCCACTTTGCTCGTGGATATGCTGCATTCATTGTGTATTGCTTCCCCCATCAGTTGCAAGAGGGTTGATGGATTTGTTTGTGAATCCCTTGACATTAGCTACAAACAACCCCTCATTTGAATCTTCTTATCACTTGCAAAGAAATTGATTATTCAAGTTCTTTGGCATTGGGGATGGTTTACAACATCTGTAGGAGCTTAATATTCAACATTTGTTTGATATCCACATTTCATCGAGCATATAAAAAAAACTCTATGTTATTGGTTGTAAACATATCACCGCATTCTTCAATTGAACATTGCATGTCGGTTGATATTCACTTGAATGCATCCACATTTGTCACCTTGTTATGTTTATCGCATATCAAACCCTTCTAGTGGCATTTGATTGCATGAGTCTTTATCATCACTTGTGAGTAAATGATGTTTGTAGGCTTTATATTCATTGCAAGTCTCTCTTTTCATCACAAGTCCCATATATGTTCATTTGCATTTTGTTCATCAACATCTCCTTATTGATTATTGCTTGCAAACAAATGATGTATTTTCTTTTAAGAACAACATATCATGACATGGAATTTGATAAAGTTCTCTAAAACCACTTGTAAACAAGTAGAGTTTGCAAGTATCTTATTCACCACCAACCTTGCATATGTTCATTTGCATTTAAGTTGGAGCTTGTGATCAATAGTTCAAATCTTGCCCATTTAATATTCAAATCAATATTTAAGTTCAAATCAAGTTTGAGTTCACTTAAGTTATATGTTGCAAGTCCAAATTCATAGTATTGCCTTGCTTCAATATTCAAATTTGAATCAAATTATTACACATTCCATTAAGTTCAAGTTATGTTATGTTCCATGTGGTCATTTTCATTCAAGTCCTCTATTGTTCAAAAGTCCACAAGTTTGGTGTGCAAAATCAAATTCCAATTCAGATCGTTGCTTGAGTTCAAGTAGTAAGCTCAAGTTATATGCCCCCTGTAGTCCTTGCAAGTTCAAGTGTGAGTTTAAGTTCCTTGTAGTTGTCCCAAACTACAATCACAAGTCAAAGTTCATTGCATTTGTTCTTTTTGAGTTTAATCAAGTTCTCTTGTATTATTCAAATTCACTTGAGTTTAAATTCAATTAGGTCCATTTGGTTCAAATCAGGTCCAAGTGCAATCTTAAGTTCACATGAAATTTTGGCAGCCTCCCGGCCTCCCCCCGTTTAGGGGTAAACTACGAAAAACTGGGCTTCCCGCCACGCTAGAGAAAAGCGTGTATGGTAGGTGCCATTGTACGAAAACATCGTGGCTGTGAAATCTTAAACCCCACCACGCCAAAAAAAGGTGTATGGGTCTTCGGTACCTGTTGCAAAAGAAAAGCAGTTGTTTCACCGCGAGCGGGTACTTATGAATATCCCGTCTCGCCGTAGGCACCGCACCGGTTTTCCATCCCACCACGCTAGAGAAAAGCGTGTATAGGCAATTTTTCGGTGCGCCACGAATGCCGAAACATCTATATAAAAAAAAGGAAATTTCCTAATTACTACCTATGTGAGATCGAGCAGAGAGGCGCGTCTGAGGCGGCTAGATGGGGAACTGTTCGGTCATCAATCTCTCTCTCTCTCTCTCTCTCTCTCTCTCTCTCTCTCTCTCTGTGGATCGGAAGGACCGAGAGATCAGGAGAAGTGGAGGTGTGCGAAAGGCCTGGAGTTTGGGAATCTCGATGTCGGATATGGAGGTTTGTGGTCTGACGATTTGTGAGTGGAAAGGAAATCGCGGCTGCTGGGGTTCGAAATGGGGAAGGCCGTCGGGGTTAGCGACTTTGGCGTCAAACTAGAGTCGGAGGCTTGTGAACAAGACATAGGTTGGTGTGAAAGCTGCAGAGAAGTGAACCAGCACCTGCGAATGAGAGCTTTGCTCTCATTTTATCGACGCAAGGGAAGGTTTGATCGAGGCGAAGCAGGCGTGAGAAGACATTTTCGGCTCCGTTGCAGAGGGATGGGCCACAGTAGGCACGCGAGATTTGGCGCAGGATCTGGGTGAGATTCGGCCAGAGGTAATGATTTTCAAATATTATTATTTTTTTTGTTGTCTGTTTCTTTTGGCTGCATAGTAGACGTCAACAGCACTCTCCGGATTTGGGTTTAGGAGAATGAAATAAGAATTTGAAGGTTCTTTTATAATTTTGACTTATAGAAGATGATGAAGGAAATGCAACTTAGAGGTTGCAACTCATGGAAATCTCTTGAAGGTTTAGTGTTCAAAGAGAAGAGATTCATTCCTCCAACTTGGGTTAAAGGGATAAAAGAGGAAAAGATGCAACGTGAAGTTGCAAACTCTTAGAAGTTCTTTGAACATTCAACATTCAAAGAAAAAAAAAAGGCACTCTCCTAATTTAGGTTAGAAGAATGAGAGCATCTTCCGACAATATTTGAGTTGTAGAAAGGGAGAAATAACAAACAACTTATGGGTTGCAAGTTGAGGGGAAATCCCTTGAACGTTTGATATTCAAGTGGAAGATGTAAATTCTCCCAATTTTGGGTTTGGGAGGATAAATAAGGATTCTAATACTTCCTACACTTTTGGCTTGTAAGAAAGAGGGAAGGAGATCATCTACCCAACTTGTATTGGGCACATACAAGGAGATGACATGTAAATTTGGGGCTACAAATCATCGGTCTTCATAGATCATAAGGATTTTCAAAGAAAGACATACATTCCCCCAATTTGTATAAGGAGAGTGAAAGAAGAAAATGTAACTTATGAGTTACAAGGTCCATAAATATTCTTTGAGCATTTGATGTCCAAAGAAAGGTTTCCATTTATCTAATTTGAGGCTATACAAATGAAAGGGAGGAACTTGAGATGTGGTCTCAACTTCAAGAGTCTACAACATGATGTATTTAGGACCTTTTAGGGAAATCCACAATATCATGTGTAGAGAAGGTTGGTGATAGCTCCCAAGATAGGCTTAAGAGTCATGCAACGGTATATTTGTAACCTTGATGAGGTTCAAATGCAATGCATGAGAGAGGAGAGATGATTGTTTGTTAATTTTGACTCAACAAACATGATAGAATAAACCTAGGATTTTGATTCTAAGTCATTTAACACTTGGAATTTTGAGGGAATTTCAAGTATCAACATGAAGAAGGAGAATTATCATTTGCTAATTTTGTGTTATTAGTAAATGAAAAGGAAATTTAGGATTTGTTCCTAAAGTCTTGATGGTTCAAGTCAATGGGACATTTGGAGCCTAGAGAGACTCATAAATATCACATATAGAGATAGTGTTTGTTGGTCAGATGCTCTAACAAACAAAGCAAGAGGGCTTGAAAGTTTGGTTTCAAGCTTGAGTGATCCATGTAATGGGACATTTGGAGCTTAGAGAGGCTCCCATATAAAGGTGCACATGTTTGTTGATTTTTGTCTCAATAAAAGGGAGTGACTTAGGATTTGATTATAGAGTCTTGATTCATGCACTATAATAATTGAAACCTTGGGGATGCCCTAACTACCACGCATGAGTGACATGGGCATAAGGAAGGGAACTTCTTACTCTTCTACAAATGTTTTAGATTCGCTTGAAGGAGAGAAGATTAACTTCTTAATGGGTTGGAATGTTTTCCTAAATCAAATTTGATATGATTTTGAGAATTTAGAAGTTTCTAGGAATATCTTAAAGATCCATTTTGACAAGATTTAGGAAAAACCTAAAAGTAGGCAAGTGATGGTTTGTAGCTCCTAGGGTGGAGCTAAAAATTCACACAATCTAACATTTGGAGCCTTGAGGAGGCTCCAAACATCATGTATGAAGGGAAATTACATAGGGAAGAGGGTTCCCTAAAGTTTGAATGAATGTTTTGGATCCATGTGGAGAGGGGAGACTTGATCTGCTACAACTTCTAAGAGGTCTCAAAATCGGATTTGACATTATCTAAGAAACCTAGAAACATGCGAATGAAGTTTGTATGTTTAGGGGGATAAACAAATGCTAAGTCTGATTATCATTGCACTTGAACCCCTCAATTTATAAATTCTACTAATCATACTTAGGTAATTCCATAATATGATGGGACATATCTCATGAGCCTTTAACGGCTATGAGGTGTTCCACATTTGCTTTACAAGCACCTAGGAATTAGATGAACATGCTTATAAATTTATAAATTTTTGGGTACAAGAAGGAAAGTAAACAAACAACCTTTGATATACATATGCATCTCAATTATTTCATTCCAAACCTCTAATTTAGAGGTTCCAAAAATAGAAATAGATAATTCCAAACATAGGCACTCATGAGCTTATGAAGGCCCATGCAACCTGAAAGTTGTTTAGAATTAAATGAGCCTATTTAATCATCTTCGAAATCTCTAAAGATTTGTGGGTTGTTCTAGGCAAATGATAATCACCATCTTAAACAAACTAAACTTGATGAAAGAGCTTGTCATGAATTTGGTTGATTATGATGTCATGGGGTTTACAACATAAGTCTTTGGAGACTTGTGGTAAACCTCACAACAACTTGTATCATAGATCTTTTTTTGTGAGATCAAACAACTTCACTAAAAGTTTTCACCAAATTTATAAGGCAATGAACTTTAGCATATGTAAGATACCCTAAATATATGTTAATTTTTATCGCGATGGTTCAAATTGGATAACTACACATGCAACTCTTATTTTTGAATCCTACCTATGCATATAGGAAATGCGCATCTAAGGTTTTGAAATGATCCCAATCAATTTTTGGTATGATTGGTGGATAGAAAACATGAATGAAAGCCTCAAATTTTGAGGGATTTCAAGAGTTAGAGAAAAGGATGATCCATTATCATTTCCCTAGGCTTCCCTAAGTGTGGTTCCTACACTTGTATGTTAATTTTGTCATAACATGCCAATCTAAGGAGCCTAACCTAGCATGCGTCGTTGTAAAAATCTACGCCCTAACACTTGATTTACCATCAAATGAAATCTCCTAAACTTAGGATTTAATTTGTAGGTGAAGTCATTAAGCATAACATGAATGTTTTCACATGCAAGATAGAGGCATTGAACACAAGTCCAATGACCCGGCGCCTTGTCGCTATCCTTTTAGCTCTCACATTAGAGAAAATCATAGGAAATCACTTGATTTCCATGTTTCAAAGAAGTGGACAGCAAATGAGGGATTTTGGGAGGGAAAAAATTGAAGTTTTCTAAGGACCTAGGGCTTGGGGACGTCAACCTCATATTAATGGCAAGGGGACCTTAGGGCTTTTACTGAGTTTTCATGTCTCCGGGTTGTACTAGCCCTCCAATCCAAGCTCCGGATCGCTGTTTAAGCTCCGATCCAAACTCCAAGTTGCTGTCCAAGGTGCTTCGGAGGTCGCCGCTGCTATCCAAGATGCTTTGAAGGCTTCAAACCTCTGTTTGGAAGGTTTCGAAGCCTTCCCTTAATGTTTGGAAGCTTCCAACAGCTTCTAACTCGCTACGAACTCGTCGGAGTTGAAAGAGGAGAGGGGAGAAGCCACTAACTTTGTTGATCTTTGAGAAAGGAAGTGAACAAAGGTCTCACCCTTTGATTTGCTTCTTCGGTTTGAGGAATGGACCCCAAATCCTCAACTCCAATTCTCCCTTTGCCTCCTGGAGGAGTCGCACGAAAGGGGAGCTCGGCTAGGCACGGTAGAGCCGCACGCAAACCCCCAGGTTTCGCCTGGTGGAGTCGCATGAAGGGGGAGGTTCGCCTCTCCTCACTCTCTCCCACTCTCTGGCTCTCTAGATCGGGACAGACAACACAAAGCCAACGGAAGACTTCCGCCTCTCTCCTTCTCACTCTCTCTCGCTCTTTCTCTCTGGTTCGGGGCGGACAAGCACGGGGCAGCCGAAAAAGGCTCCCCTTCGTGTCCCGCACTATATGGAACGGATAAGCACGCGGGATGCCCATGCTTACTTGAGTATTTTGCCGCATGATGAGACTTTTGCCGCAAGAGATAAGAGATCTCCGCGATCTCTTTACTGTAGCCACCCGCGGGAATCAAAATTTGACGGATAATGGCCACAAAATTTGAAAATCAGGGTAAATCCTAGTCGTTGGATGCAAGGATTGATTTCGAAGGGTCAATTGGGCTAATCTTGAGCCCAAATTGGACTCGATTCGAACCAATTGAGTCGATTCACGTCCGATTAAGGCTGATAAACTCAATTTTGCAAAATTAAACTTGAATCGGCGTCGAATTACGTCGAATTTGGCTCGACAAGGCTCGATTGTGTTTGATTTTTATTTGATTTTAGTTAAATTAAATTAAATTTAATTTAATTAAAACAAGGCTAATTTGATGAAATTAAAATTTAATTTCAACATATCGGGGTCCGATTTTGCTTCAAATGCGTTCGATCGAATCGATCGAGCCTAGTCAGGCTTGATTAGGGTCAGGTCGACACGAAAATGTAGATCAACAACGGTTCTATATTGAAAAATAAGGCTTCATAACATTTAATGAAGCGGAAGCAGTCCAATATTTTATTGATAATTTATATCTACAGAGCAACTAACAAACTCAAACTTTCATAAAATAAATATCATTCATATCCCCCCCCCAATTAGCACTTAACATAAAATTTTGTACGACAAAACATAAGATAATTTTCAAACATGTTTCTACTTAGCCTCAACCTTTTTCTTCTTATTTCCTATAAAAACAATCATAATAAAAATCTGTTGAGCTATAAGGCTTATAAATTGTTCAAAAGATGGAATCAACATATGTGTAATGACAATATGTAATTAAGTTATGTTTGCTTTACATTGATATTTATATAAATTGCATGAATGTGATGAATCTAATGACCATTTAACATTAGTATACTAGTTTGAATAAAAAGGCAAAATGCACATCATGATGCTACAAAGAAAGTAATATCATGTCAGTTGTAAATTTTTAACATTAGATTTAATCATGTAGATGTTTCATTTAATTGAGCATCTTTCCTTTCACATTTCATATCATCTCTTTTTTAAGAATGTGTCATGTTAAGATGTCTAGATCCAAGTTTTCTTTAGCTCGTAGGCATCATTATATTGAGGTTGCATTGCCTCCTATGGTTGCATCGCCTCTATTTAGGTTACATTGCTCATTAGGGTTGCGCTACCCCTCTTGTTTATCACCTTAACAAGATATTTTCTTAAATCCATCAGGTTCTAATCCCTACATTTACTTCATCAATTACACTTGTCATACATCAATTTAAAATAAACAGATATATAATGCATTTATGAGAGAAAGTATATACAAATCACTTGCCTTTCATTTAATAGTATAACTTCTAGCAAAGCATTGATTTTTCCAGCATATTTAACAATATGTGATTCCATTCAATACTGTGTAGAACTGTTAATGAGTAACATATTAAATTGGTTCCGGTGTATGGTTACATGAAAGAGGCTAAAGTACGTGCTTTCTGCATTAGAAATTACAGATTTTCTCTTCTTGACTGCTACTTCCTAAATTTGGACACTTCAAACCCACCTATGCAAATATGTTGCCTTGCCCACAATAATCCAAATTTCCTCAATTTAACAATTCATATAATTTCTACCTGTAACATATACTTCAATTGAATTTTGAATCCAAAAATCTCTTTTACCTCAAATATTTCCCTCCTTGTGTACCACTTAAATCTTCAAATTTCTCCTTCTTATATATTATGGAATTCCTAAATAACTATTAATTAAATTTATGTTAAAACCTTACACTATGATTATTTACTCTATAACAAATATGTATACACAAAATATCAAAAATACATTTTCTTACCTTTTTTCTTTTTCTTCCTCTTCTTTTTCTTCATTTTTTCCTCCTTTCCTATTCTTTTTCTGTACTTGTCTTCTTCTTTCTCTTATTATTCTTCCAAGTAGAAAACCTTGCTTCAGCCGAATTCCACCCATCCAGAGTTAGGCCAGTCCCCTTCACACCCAGCAAAATTCAGCTTTGGATGGTATAGCCGACAGCTCCAACTAGGTGAAAATGAAATACGGTTTAGTAATGAAAAGAGGAATTAAATATTTCCACTCATTCCATTCATCCCAATAGCTTATTCCACTCATTCCATAGCTTAAATCACCACCGTCATCACTATTTATCTTGCTGCATGCCGAGTTCAGTGGCTTCGGCTACTGCAGCTATAGGGCAATAGTTCACCTGTACAATAATATTAAAATTTAACTTAAAAAATTTGATTATAATGAAAAATAATTTAGAAAAGCTTATATAATTGCAATCTCATATATA
>NW_021319384.1:64772-76024 GCF_001605985.2 Dendrobium catenatum
CCATTGATAGTAGATTGGGGGGCCATCAAAGAAGAAAGTATGCTGAACGAGGAGCTGAGGAAGATCAGGGAGGATCTGGAGAAAGACAGGAGTAGTCATCCTGGTTACTACATGGAAGGGGGGAGACTATTGTATCAGGGGAGGTTCGTGATGCCACGAACTTCCATACACATTCCCCATCTGTTGCAGGAATTTCATGGCAGCTCAGTTGGAGGTCACTCAGGAGTTCAGAAGACATACCGGAGGCTGGCAACAGAACTTTATTGGAAAGGGATGCATAAAGATATGGAGGAGATGGTGGCGGGTTGTGAGGTCTGCCAAAGGAACAAATACATGGCCATGGCTCCAGGAGGTTTACTACAACCATTGGCACTTCCAAACAGAGTTTGGGAGGAAGTGTCCATGGATTTCATCGATGGCTTACGCAGGTCAGAGGGTTCACGGTGATACTGGTAGTAGTGGACCGGCTGAGCAAATATGCACACTTCATTCCACTCAGACACCCCTACACTGCAGTGACAGTAGCTTCAGCATTTATCAGGGAAGTGATTAGACTGCACGGAGTACTAGAGGCGATCGTATCAGATAGGGACAAGGTGTTCCTCAACCATTTCTGGAGGGAGTTATTCAGACTGCAGGGAACAGTGCTCAAGAGGAGCACAGCCTACCACCCACAGACGGATGGCCAGACGGAAGTAGTAAACAGGAGCTTGGAGACGTACCTAAGATGCTTTGTTTCAGAGACACCAAAGCTATGGGCAAAGTGGCTATCCTGGGCTGAGTACTGGTACAACACGTCATTTTACTCAGCTTCACAAATGACTCCATTCAAGGTGTTGTATGGACGGGATCCCCCACACTTGGTATACTTTGGGAGCAGTAGTACCCCTGTTTCATCGGTAGAAGAGTACTTGGAGGAGAGGGACCGAGTGCTAGAAGAGTTAAAGATGCATTTGCTGAGGGCGCAGCAAATCATGAAGAAGCAAGCAGATGGGCATAGGAAAGATATCCAGTTTGAGGCTGGGGATAAGGTGTTCTTGAAGCTCCGTCCATACAGGCAGAAAACAGTCGCCAACAGGAGGAATAAAAAGCTGGCTCCAAGGTACTTTGGTCCTTATGAAGTGATGGAAAAGATTGGGGCAGTAGCATATCGACTGAAATTACCCCCATCGGCGACTATACACCTGGTTTTCCATGTCTCACAGTTGAGAAAGGCCATTGGTGATCACATCACCATTCCCGAGCTGCCGACCACACTTACAGAGGATTTAGAGGTGATAATGGAACCGTTGGAGCTGAAGGGTGTTCGCCAAAAAGAAGATAAAACTAAGGCACTAAAGTGTTGATCCAGTGGAAGAACCTTCCTGACTACGAGGCCACGTGGGAGCCATACGAGAGGACGAAACATCAGTTTCCTGATTTTCACCTTGAGGACAAGGTGATTCTTTGGGAGGGCGGTAATGTTACGCTTGGACCGGTCCCAGCTGGATCGGTCCGGTTCTACGCCCGGCGGTCCAAAGCCGGGCAGAACCCGTTCGCAAAAACGGCGGAAGAAGAGGCGGGCTGTGGGGTTTTGGAGCGTTTCGTTGGAGGGAATTTTTGAATGAGAAGGGTGTTTATGTAATTTGTATCGTTCCTTTTTCTTTAATTAGGGAGATGGGGGGGGGGGAATTAGGGTTATCTTGAATTTGAGTTTTCTCTTTGAGATCTAGGTTTTGTTTTGGGCTCTTGGCTTCGCCGGAGACTTTGGAGAGTACGTTCTTCCTCTCGAATTGAAGAACAAATTGTATCTTTGCAATTTTATTCGTCTTCTAATAAAATACTAGCGTTGCTTGCGTTGGATCTCAGTTTTCTCGCGTTTCCTCACTGTTTCCTGCGAAAAAACTGCTGTCCACTGCTGGAGAGCAGTTTTTCCCTGGTTCCGCTTCAGTTTTGGGGTAGGAATTACTTGATTTCAAGTATTTCCTATCAGAATCCATCGATTTGATTAGTTCTAATGATGCACAATTCTTCACAATTTTTTAAAGCATTTGAGTTAGTTATATTTAAGTATAATGTACATCCATATGTATGTATTATGTCTGTGTGCATTGTCTGTTTTCATTTTTTTAATCATTGCATTCTGTAGGAATTAGTTGTTTGTCTTTATTAGTATCCCTTGGGACTCATGTTATTCTTATAACATTTTCAGTACTTCATGTCATAGTAATCATTTTAATAGTTTGTCTAATTTGCATGAAGAAATTCACAAGAAATTGACATTAATCATGGCAAGTCAACTATTGATGTGAATATAATATATAAAGAATTTAAATCAGGTGATAATGTATGGGTATGTTGGAATCCAAAAAGATTTCTTACGTGCAATTAAGAAATTAAATATGAGAATGACCGTGCTATTAAAAATCATGATATGCATTGGGACAAATTCCTATAAATTAGAAATCCTTGTAAGTTCTAGCTTTAGTCCTGTCTTCAATATGTCAAATTTGATTTTATTTGATGAAACTACAACCAATGCCTTATGTTTTTCTTTCTTTTCTTCTCCTCGTAAATTCGCATCCAACACTAATCTGGACAGTTTCAACATTTCTTGTTCTTGAATTTATATTAGATGAGGTTGTGTCCGCTAATATTGGATTCTGAAGATATCTTATATATTGGCATTATAGGACTATTTGTGATGATTCTTGAATTAAATTGTATAAATCAAAACATTTATGTTCTAATATATTTGATGAATATCCAATGATAAATTCGTTAGAGCCAAAATTTTCCCAGCCATGCATATTTGATGGAGATTTACAAGTTTATACTCATAAAAATGATTAGTGAATAAATTATCTGGGCGAGTTAGTCTCATTATTTTGTAGTTCTTTTTATTTTTATGTTTTCATTTTCAATTGATTTGGGACATGCCTATGATAATGTGCCCATGTGAGTTGGATGCATTCTCTTCAGTTATGACACTCCTGATCTGGGAAACCTCTCATCTAATTTAGCTTGAATATGCTCAATCGGTTGAGTAGCCATATGGATTAATTGGCTTCAAAGTTGTTTGTTTTGAGTTTTGGAGTTATCATATTGCAAGTTTGTCATTCTTATTTTTAGTGGCTGTTTCTTGGTTAATATCATGTAGTTTTGCTCCTTGTTTCTAAAGATGTTTGGTGTTGTGGTTGCTTGGGCATTTGGCTCCTATAGCACTATTGATTTGTATGACGGACTTATCTTTTAGTCTAATTATGCGATTTGATAGCGCTGTTTCCTACAAACCCTTGAAGCAAGCAAATACATTTATGTGCTAATTTTTGTGCCAATTGGGTGACAATTTTTTTTTGGTTGCGATTGGACTTATCCTTTAAATGAATTGTCAGGTGATATTAGGTTTGAATTTAAATTGAACCAATAATGAGGCATCTGATCAAGATATTTTGATGATTTTAAATAAAGTAACTTGAGGCAGTATAAAGGGAATTTTCACTTTATAAAATATTAGGTTTGCTTTCAATCATGTTTGCGCTTATTGGATGCTACATTCCTTCAAGAGTGGTACAAGTACGATTCTCTAATTCCATGGAAATTTATCTTGTTTTGCCTGAGGCTTAATATTTACTCTACTTTGTGAATTCTTTCATTTTTCCTTTTCTTCTAAAAATTTATTATTGATTTTTCCAAATGTTCCTTTAATCAAATCTAATACAAATTAGTTTTCTGATTGCAGTGTTGGTTCCAATCAACTGAATTCTATTGTTTTAAAGTTCTTGCTGAATTTCTTCTAACTTGGCAAGGACTAACTTATCCTTTGGCATTGATTCATTGTATTTTTGAGTTTATATTAAAACAAAGCAATATTTATTTTCATTGGTAGTTTTTAAATCTATGGATCCTAACTCTATTTAATGTCATCTATTGCATTGGGAATCCTAGAACCTGAGATTTCAATCATAAAAATATCCACTACTTGACAAGAACCTCACCTATTTTTTTTTTAAATTCATTGTATGGTTCAATTGAATACTTCAGCAGGAATTACAAAACAAACTACGTATTCCATAATTTTGGTCTGCAATTTGAACCTGAACTATTACTATTTTTCAATTGCATGCTCTTTCTAGACAGTTTTTTTTTTTTTTTTTTTTTTTTTTTTTTTTTTTTTTTCTGTTTTTTATTTTACCTACTGTTGATACGCACAGCATGATAATTTGTTGCGTCATCTCTTGAAGCCGGATTGGATATTATTATGATATATCATTACGTGGAGCTTTTTATGCCTTTTAATTCATTTATGTTTGTTTTCATATGGACATATCATTACATATAGCTTAGTTACTGCTGTTTAAAACTTTTTATGACATGCTTGCTTGTCCTCAACTTTATTTTTGCTTTGACTTGACTAATCCATTTTCCCGAATGTTTTGTAATATTTGGGTTTGTTTTGACATTCTAATATTGACATTGCTAGTATCATAACTTCATTTCCCCGAGATAATTACATGAACATATTATGTTTTGAAAATCATAGCACCAAACTTTCCAGCATTTAGCATTTGTTTATGTTGTTGAACACATCTCTGCTTCCCTATACTGGCTGCATTTTAAAGATGTTCAAATAGGCTATTGTAATTTTTCAGGGCTTACTAGTGGTATGTACATAAAAAATGGGGTTGAGGTCTCCTGCCCTGACCTTGCAGCTGGACTATATGTCAGAACACGTAACAATCAAATTGTCAGAGTAAATGCCTCACTTCATCTTGAAAGTTAAGAATTTAATTTCACTAATGCTTTAGATATATTTACTTCCGATTTTAATAGTAGCCAGCTCCCACAGGGATGAGCAAGCTTTAAACATAAGGTGAACAAATGTGTAAATGATATAAAGCAGCTTTAGTCTATTCCGAGATGGTGAATACAGCATGTCAGGGTTCTTAAGGATATGAAGTAAAGGATTCACGTGTTGTGGTCTGTGTAGTCGGATTTTGTTAGTCAATGGTGCCAATACAGAAGTCCAAGCAGGAATAATTGAAATGGTTTTGAACAAACGGGTCTGTCCCTGATTGGAGAATTGTGATGGGATTTGTATGGCAAGTTCTGTCATAATTAAAAACTTACCCATTCAACGGATGGTTGGCCACAATAAGTCAATCAAACATCTTCTTGCACCTTAGCATTCTAAAATTTTGAGGCTTTCGTGGGATACTGATGACATAAGTTAATAGAAATTTGAATGGATTTGAACAGAGTGCTGTCTGTTTGAATTACCATCATTTTTTTTCCATTCTACTGGAGAACTAATCATTCTCTTAAAAGCTATTGATTTTGTTCTTGTACATTTGAATGAACTGTTAATGTACTCAAATTTGTTTTGTAAAGGCTGCCAAGGAAGGTTTGGCATGGCTTCATTACCTTTGGTATGCTACATCATGTTGATTCCACATACATTTGGTCAGTAAACTTTGCATGCTAAAAGAATGCCTAACCAAAGCGAACTTGTTTATAGATTCCTTAAGATCAGAGCAGAAAAGAGTAACCTTTGTAACACCCCATAATACCCCTTAACAGTACTGAGAGTATTACTAACATAAACATAATATTTTTCATCAATCAATGATATGATACTTTTCATTTATTTAGAAAATTGATCTAAAACATTCAATCACATTTCATGTATTACGGAAGCATCTAATAATTTTAAATTACATCAAACACATAATTACAGAGCCACTAAAAAAAATTTCAAATGATATATTACTTCATTGTCTACATACCTCAATTGTAAACTTACAAATATAAATTAAACATTAGCATAAAAGATGACATAACATACAAATTAATCTGCAACGATCTTTTCCTTTCCTTTCCTGTAACAACAACTAGTAAAAAGTGTACTGGTGAGCTATGATGCTTAATAAGTTATGCAAATTTAAATAGCATTTGACTTGCATGATTATAAAATTCATAACATTGAAAACATAAATAAAAGTTAAACATACTTGAGAAAATATCATAGAATCCCACTTGGCAGTAACCATTACTTTTTCTTAAATCTATACTGAATATCAATTTTAATCATTAAAATATTTTGCCATCCTTTCATAAAAATATTCAATGTAGCTCAGGTAAACCTGACATTATCGCCATTGAATTACATAGAGGTCCCTTTTGCCTCTTTAGGGGTCCCTTTTGACCCACTTGCTATGCAGATATCATATATCTGGAGTCCTTTTTGCCCCTCTTACAATGCAGTGTACATGGAGATCCTTTTGCCCCACCTGCAATTATAAGTTATACAACATTTTATAGCTAAACTTTATTTTAAATTGATATTCAATACACTTTCACATATTCATATTCATATTTGACTTGTTGCATCCTTTCATAATGATTTCTGTTGAAATTTGTATACAAAGAATATGCATATCATATGTAAGGAAATTGAACTCTTTCCAAAATATTATCAATTAGGAAAATATTTAGATGAACATACAAAGCCTTATTTTAAACTCACATGCTAAATTTAAGTAAGTGGTTATTCATACTGGGAAACTTGGTTATGAACATCCTTAAGCAAAATAAATAATTTGTAATGCACATTTCGTTTAATTCAATTAAATACAAGTATACATGTATATAAATTACCATAATTGCCTTTTAAATTTTAAATTGCATTATTTACTCCTTGCCGAGGTCTCTTCCAATTCTCTACTTCGCACTCTTGTACGATTGTAAGTAACCTACAATCTATTGCTTAAATAAATTTTACATAACATTAACTTATATTATACTTACTTCAAAACCTCGCTTCCGCATATACGAAAAATCCTTTCTTCTAATCTTCTTTTCTTCTACTTCTCTAGTATTCTCCTTTAACTGGAATACTTTACTAAAATTCCTGTTTACAAATCCTGTTGTAGAATTCAGTCTACCTTTGTCATATATTCAAACAATAATTTGCTAATCTTGATAAAAAAGATTACATGTTTACTTACTCAAATTTGTACTATTATTTGATCTTCTATTTGCATCCAACACTTCTTCCTTTTAACTTCTGTGTCACAGAAGTTTCTCCACAAAAACTCCTGCTACAATGCCAGAAAATACTGTGTCGAATACTGCTACAGTTCATTCTGCACTGTGCCGCCATCTTGCTAAAGGAAATTATATGAATTGAGCCCGCTGTCTGCATTATGCCGAACTTACAATGTTTTGCCGCAAAGCATACTTCCTAGCAGAAGTCGCTCCCACAACCTGTTATAGTTACCACACCCGTCCACCACACTTTCTACCTTTAGTTTTTTTTTTTTTTTTCATACCAATCCTGCAAGCAATGCTCTTCTCTGAATCTTCCTATTTGCATGCTTCCGTGACAATAAATTGGGCCCACTCTAATAACTGCTATGATAAGTTTTCACAACCATTGGATGCATCTTTTGACAAAATAATGTATTACTTATTTAATCTAATATATTAATTAAGCAGCGGACCCATAAAATCTAAATACATTGCTGTATTCACATTTCTGTGTTGAGGCCTGAGGACTTTCCACGGCCCATGAGTTGAGTCACTTTTGTAGTTAATTAAATAATTAACAGGAGTTAAATAACTGTTAATAGAAATTTACAAGTAGCTATAATTTAAACCTTATTGATAACTTATTGATATTAACAGTTACCATTAATTACTTAATTATTTAATAGTAACTATTAATAGAATTATTAGTATTATTATTATTATTATTTTTTGGATATTACAACCTTGGAACACGAGCCTCAGTTTACTGAATGTCGGCTCCTTATTTGAATCTATAAGGTTTTCAGGTGCTTTGATCTCTGTTCTTTCAATCAGCTTTTCCATGGATAAGCGTTTTTTCATTCATTTCTTCAAGCATCATGTGAAATAGCACATATATGCATCACTTTTTCTGTAAAACTATACGAAAATGAAACTTAATGCTCTTTCACATATTTTATATTTCAGTACCCAGCTTTTCGGCAAAGCTAAATTAAAACAGGTCTTATAGTTCATTTTTTTCTCTCATGTTAATTTCTTTTGCACTATTATAATGGGGTTGCTTATTTGTTCAAAATTATAGCCTTCTATTTAACACGTCAGGCTGTCTTTGCGGAAGATGAACTGGCTTATCAAATTGGTGAGATAACTGAAATACTATCACAAGGCCATCTATGTGCTACCCCCCATAGTGTACAGGTAATGTTACTTGCTCTAATGATTTTCTGTTACATCTGCAAGCTTTTATCAAAGAATATTTTTTGTTCTCTTAAGCATCTTTCCTGATATTAGGTTGAAATTCTATATTTTTCTCGGATAACTTTCAATGTATAATATGTCCTTTTCTTTAGTTGTGCAAGCAGAACTTTTCATTTTCTGTAGCATTGCAATGAAAATTATGCTTTGTTTAATTTAAGTGAAATTGGAAGAAAGGAGATGTAATTAGCATAGTAAATAGTTTTCTTATGTTTTTCTTCAGTCTACTATTGTAGAGATATGTTTTCAAAGACTTCGAATTGAACTAGTTTAAATGCATGTGGATAATGCATGTTTCTAAAATTTTATAAGATAAAAGAATATCAATTTAAGAGTTAATGTTTTAGAAAAAAATTAAATCTAAAGAATCTAAGATTTAGATTAGTCAACATCCGGTTATAATCTTTAATGTTAACTAGTATTTTAAAATTTAATTAAATATATTTTATATATGTTGAAGTAAAAGAGTTTCATCTAATAAATTAAATCACAAAATTATGAATACAATTTTATTTTATAGATGCCTAATTATTTTCGCATGATATAGTCGTATTTGATCTTCTTAAATTTCTTGAGCAATGGACTACTATTCAAGAAGAGTCTAGATTATAATTGCAAGAATATGGCACAAGCACGGGAATTGTGATATCATAATTCTATAGTTTATCATATTTTTTAATGCATAAGTGTTCATTCGTATGTAGTTTACCAATGAGAAATATAACAATATAACAATAAGTAGACACAAAATGTGAAAAATGCTACCTTGAGCCATGATATATGAAAGCAAAACACTATACTTTGATGGTTATCCTCTAAAAAAATTATGTGAAAGAAACAATTCCAAACTGATAAACTAAAAGTAAATTCATCCAAAAATCTGATCTACATTCTTGGTATTTTGTTCTTTCATTACAAACTTATTATTTTTTATTCATACTAAACTATTTCTATTTTTCCTATTTGTGCTATCCTTTCAATTACTTTCTCAAAAATACCTCTTATCCAGTTATGAATTTGATCTTAACCATGTTCACATTTTTACTCAAGATTTGAAACTTTTTGATAGACAACTATTTCTTCCATGTTATTATTTTTAAAATTTTCTTCATAAATCTTCCTTGCAGAAGTCTCCGCATAATTAACCACAAGGTAGTTGCATTTTGTTCACCATCAACATGAAGATAACTTTCTAATCAAATTATTAGGGAACAATTAGTTTTCACATAATAGAAAATTACTCAATTTATTCATACCCTATTCTACCAATACTATTTTCACTGTGTAAACATCCCATCGTTGCTAAGTTGAATTTGGTATGCGACATCTACACATACCACTTTTTGTTAGGATGTTTTGTTAATGTTTAATAGTGTGGTTGTAATGCTTTTATCTATTTTAGTCATATAATATACTTCTAAACTATTAATATCTTATATATAGTGAGAAATTTTAATGTTGTATTATAATATTAAAATCAATAAGATAATAAAAATATGGAAACAGATTTATCATAGGAATATCGAAGCTAGTTATCACAGTAGAAGGGCTTATAATTCATGGATCTTCCATTCGTAATATTGTAAAAAATGGTTTCTTTTTTTTTCCTTTTTGCTTGGTAGATAAGAAGTAATGAATTAGGCTTTATTCTGGAGGAGTTTAAAATAAGGTTCTTTTGTTTCAGATGTCTTATTTACATCTTCAATAAAAAGATAATTGACATTAAATGCTAACAAGAGGAGAAAATATGCTTTAATGAGAAAAAATTATAAGGAAATTTTGCTTAATGAGAAGAAATTATAAGAAAATTTTATAGCAGTTGGGATCAGTAGCTTTATCAAATTAAATCCTTATCCGAGTGGTCATTAGATGTAGCAATGATTTGGTAACATTAAATCCTTTGTAGGTGAAGAGAATAAAAATATTTTAATATGAGATTATTTGCAAAATTTATAGTAGCTTTAAATCTTAGAAGTAAATGGATGCATTTGAATAAAACATATTAATTAGAAATGTTACATTTGAAACCTACAACAACTTGGATGCTTAGAAGGTCTAAAATGGATTCATTAGAATACAATCATATTAATAAGAAGAGCTTACCTGTGAATCTTACAGCTGCCTGGATGCTTAGAAGTTATAAAATGGATCGGTTTTTTCCAATGTTAGGAGATTAGTACGTGAAGAGGAGCGAGTAACGATGATTTTGTAGCCAAGGGCATGAAGCATTGAGCTATTTTTAAGAGCAAAGGCCTTCATCTTCCGACTTAGGCATGCAAAGGTATCAACAGTTCTTAGGTAGACGAACAAATGAAGCTGTGAAATTGTGTAAGGGGAATATGAAATCATATATATTAATAATAAATATGTAACAATTAAATATTTAAAAATTTACAGCAATAGATTAGAATAACAATTTGAATTTATAAAGATACATTTTTTCAATGCCTTCAATTTGAAATGAATAGATATTTTAAGAATTTGAAAAGCTTTAAATTGATGATTGTTATTCCACAAGATCTGGTGTGAAGTATTTCAATTGCATTAATCATCCCTAGCACTTAAAGCGGATGGTGGGGGAATGGATGATGGGCCCGATCAAGATCCCATGGTTCCGTCGTCCCGGGCCATCGTGGTCCCTGGTCTACTTAGTCAGAGGAGGTAGTCGACCCAACCTGACAAAAGGATCCTTGTCGGCAGCCATGGGTTGCTTCGTCCAAGGGGACCTTGTAGACCTAGGGTGAATGTTTGTCTAAGGGGACAAATTTGAATCCACCTTAGCTAACAGAGGGCTTTGTGCCCTATCGATCATATCCTATTGATTAATATCTCAAGGATTTGGTGCCAATAAGGAACGTATTGGCTCTGGCCATAACCGATATTTCGTGGTGCCATTTGGCGGCAAAACCACTCGGTTCAGAGGGCCCCGGGTCATAACCGTTTATCCTGCGGTGCCATTTGGCGGCAAACCGCCGGTACAGACTCACTCT
>NW_021319384.1:77757-116284 GCF_001605985.2 Dendrobium catenatum
ATTCAAGTCTTATGACTTCACATTTATTTGAGTTCAAGTATATTTAGTTCTTTTGATTTGAGTTCTGAGCAAAGTCCCAAGTCCTTGATTGTCCAATGTCTCCAAAAAAAAAGGTCCGAGTGTAGCAACATTTCACCCGAAATTTCGGCAGCCTTCCGGCGTCTCCCCCGTTTAGGGGAAAACTACGGAAAACTGGGCCTATCCCACCACGCTAAGAAAAGCGTGTATAGGTGGTCGTTTTGTCTCGCCGCATGCATCGAAACAAGTTCTCAGAGTTTTAGGGTTTAGAAGTTATACCTGTGCGGTGTCGACGGCATTGGCTCGAGGTAGGAGAGAGAAGCATTTTCTTTCTTCTTTTTTTTATAATTAATTATAATTAATTTAAAATTGATTATAAACTGATTATCTTAATTTATAATTAATAATAAATTAATAACAATTAATTACATTTAATTAATCATTTTTTATTTAAGATTAATTATAAACTATTTTGCTAAATTTATAATTAATCATAGACTAATTATGATTAATTATGATTTAGAGCGGAATTTGAGTGAGATAATGGCTCAAGATATAAGATTCGAGCAAGATTTAAGTTAAATCCATCGAATCCCCCGTAAATCTCACAGTGGAATAAATCCTTTGTTTCCTCCTTTAGCCACAAATCCAAGGCTCATCAAGCCCTGTAGTTCGAAGGATTTACGGGTATTGGACGAAGAAGTGGGCGAAAGGAAGTAAGTTACCTTCCCTACCAGCGAGCTCCGGTCGTTTCTTCCGATCTAAGATCTAACAGGTAGATCGTCGGATAGGGCAAGTAGAGGCGTCGAATAGGAGGGGGGGTTCACGGCTAAGCAAGTATGGAGCTCTTTCTCTCTCTCTCTCTCTCTGTGAATGACCGGGCAAGGATCGAAAGGGGCAGAGGAGATGGGAGCTTGGTCTGGAGGCGTCGGCAGAGGGCGACGGGATGAGCCGGCTTGGTTTTGATCGGAGGAAGGAGGCTAGGTCGGATAGAGACAGAGAGATGGAGTTCGGTCGTGAGTGGGGATCGACGAGAGCAGAGGAGATCGGGGGGTGAGAAGCCAGCGGGTTCGGCTTCGTTTTATAGAGGCGAACGGGGCTCGATCGAGGAGAGGATCGCAGGATTCGCGGAGAAGCGATGGATTCGGCATCGTTCGCAGAGATAGGACTGTAGCAGCGGGATTTCGGCATTGATTTGATCGCGAATCAGAGCAGAGTGTCGGAAAATCAACGGGATTTCCGGGATTTCTTCGATCGAACGAGGTATGCAGAAATTTTTTTTTTCTTTGGACATTACACGAAGATCAACAATGATATAAAAATTCATTAATTTTTAGTTAAATAACATGTTTGATCTTTGTGAACTTTAGTTAAATACTTTTTTTGTGGCATTATGGCAGTGTAGATTAAGCAACTAATACACCACAAGCTTATAAGCTGATTTTTTTAGTACTAATTTGTCAAATTGACATTAACTAAAGAAATCACCAGAAGTGGATGTTTACGAGTTGTCCCGAGTGACATAATTGGATTGAAGTAATTTGGTACATAATAAAATCAAGAATTAACTATGGGAGCTCGTATGCAAAATTAATCCGGACTTTATTTTTTCAACCTTGTTCATTTAAAATGTTGATTAAGTTAGTAAATAAAAGTATTATCAATGTGATATATGTTAAGAGAGTTGTTATTTGCATGTTTTACATTCTTGCAACTTGTATAGTTTTGATGATTCCAAATATTATTGTTTTAAGTATTATATTCTCCTAACACTTTTTAGAAGAATTATTTTTGCTCTTGTGTGGACTAACATTTCAGGAAAATCGAACTTCATACTAATGATGATTTCAAATTAAATTCAGCATGAGATAGTTTGTATTTTTCATTGTATTGAGTTTGAGAGAGAATGATTGTAATTGAGTAGCTTAGAACACACGCACTTGGGGAGATCTTTAAAAAATCATACTGATCGTACAAGACGAACTAAGTTCGTCCAGGACAGTCAGGTCAGTTATCCCCTCGGAAGAGTAATGGAACGAACAAGAAGTGAGAACATTTTTTCTAAGTCTTGATCGTCCAGAAGAATTTCCCTATTCGTCCCTGGACGATGCTCTCTGGATTCTCACAATGAACTGTTCGTCCGGACGAAATGGAGGGTTCGTCCCAGGACGATCTCCTCTGGATTCTGAGTCTGAACTGTTCATCTAGACGAAATTACTAGTTCGTCCCTGGACAATCTCCTCTAGATTCTCAGTCTGAATTGTTCGTTCAGACGAAATTGCTAGTTCGTCCCTGGACAATCTCCTATGGATTCTCAGTCTGAACTGTTCGTCCAGACGAAATGGACAGTTCGTTCCAGGACGATGCTCGGGTTTCAAAGTTTGTGCTGTTCGTCCAGACGAACATTTACATTCGTCCCAGGACGATGTTCTCTGTTCTTTTGACATATGGACCGTTTGCAGTTATGTTTTATTATGGCTTTAAAATAACTGTTCGTATCGGACAAACCTAGTTTGTACCGGACGATGATCGTGTACGACGTCATCTCGTCCCAATGCACATAAGAGATCGTACGCAACATTTTTACACTATTCGTCCAAGACGAAATCACGATCGTACGGGACGATCGAGTGCTTACATAATTGAAATTTACAGTTTTTTAACGTTTTTTTGTGTCTTTACTATATAAGGTCCACTTAAAACTGTCTTGTTATCTTATTGCCTACTGATATTCGTGTTAACTGAAGGGAGAGTGAAGGAGAAAGCATGAGAGAGTGTTTGAAGGAGGATTTTTACTACGGGAGCGTGAAGGATTCACTTGGTACTCAAAGGTAAGAATCTCCACTTGTGATTTGTGATTACTTCACTCTTTTCTCTCGTCCTTCTAGATTTCTTGTGAGAAGATCTGTCTAGGAGATTCGTTCTTTGTCGACACTTGGAGAGTGTGAACAGCCGAAGGGTTCTCTGTCTACATTTGGAGAGTGTGAACAGACGAAATGTTCTCTGCCGGCATTGGGAGAGTGTGAAAGGACGAAGGGTTCTCTGCCTACACTTGGAGAGTGAACAGACGATGGGTTCTCTGCCTATACTGGGAGAGTATGAAAGGTCGAAGAGTTCTCTGCCTACACTGGGAGAGTGTGAAAGAACGAAGGGTTCTCTGCCGCACTAGGTAGTGGTGGAAGAGAGTTTTGTAAAGTCTTCTCCGCCTTGCTGTGGGTGCAAAAGGAGAGTCACTAGTGTTATTAGTGCAATACTCGGAGGGTGCCTCCGGGGAGTGGATGTAGGTCGTGTTTGATTGAACTACTATAAATCTTATATCTTTTTATTTTTCGTTCCTTTTATTTTTAACTTTTTAATTTATTGTTGAGAACCTTTCTATAAAATTCACTAAAGTTATTCTAGGTTTAAAATTCAAAAAGGGAAAATTTTTAATTACCAATTCACCCCCCTCTTGGTTAGCCGCTGGGACATAAGCTTAGGTCTAATAAATAAATTATATTGAACAAATTTCAACAAGTGGTATCAGAGCTTTGTTTCAAAATCATAAGTTTAAACTATTTTTTTATTAACGTAGATGGCTACATTTAGAAATCGAAATACACCTAAGGGTTACTATATAACTAGACATCCATTGTTCGACAATATTCGTTTTGATTTTTGAAAAACACGTATGTCTATATTTTTACAGTCACTTGATTATCGTATGTGGATCTTCGTTCAGGAAGGATATACAAAATCAAGTAGACTAGTTGACGGAGTTCGAGTTGAAACACCTTTTGTGGACTGGACAGTAGAAGAACGTGACTTAACACAACTAAATGTCAAATGCTTGAATAGTTTCTTTTGTGCTCTTAAATCAGAAGACTACATGCGGGTTTCTACTTGCAATAGTGGAAAGGATATATGGGATAGACTTTGTATAACTTATGAGGGGACTAATGGGGTTACGCAATCTAGACTTAATATCTTGTTGCATGACTATGAATTGTTTCGCATGAAATCAAATGAATCTATTTCTTATATGTACACAAGATTCACACAAATAGTTAGCTCTTTACATGCATTGGGTAGGGAACTAATAAATGCTAAAATGGTTAATAAGATACTTCGTTGTTTGCCTACTACTTATGATGTTAAAATTACTGCAATTACAGAGTCTAAAGATCTAAACATTTACTCTATTAATAATCTTCTTGGATCGCTAATTGCTTACGAGCAAGGAGTTAGCCAAAGAAAGATTGATGCAGGTGAACCACGAAGGTAGAAGAATATAGCACTGAAAGTGGAGGAGTCAGAAAGTGAACACTCACAACCTAAGGATGACGACGACATCGCACTAATGACTAGACAATTCAGAAGCTTTCTGATGAGGAAGCAAAAGAGACGCCAGCAATGGAATTGAGGTAAATTTAATTGAAATGTCAAGATTTCAAATGATGTTATTTGCTATTAGTGCAGGAAACCTGGACATATTAAGAAAGACTGCCCAAAACTCAAATTCACTCCTAGCTAGGAGAAGGTAGAGGAGAAACCAATTGTGAAGAAGGGCAAGAGGAAATTCCAAAGAGCTTTCTGGGCGGACTCAGCTTCAGACTCGTTAGAGATGGAAAAGGAAGAGGAAGTCACTAATATGTTAGATTTTTATTTCATTAGAGAATCATTTGAGAATTTTAAAAACTTTTCGATTTGGTTTCAACGAAAGCTAGGATATGAACTTATGACTATTCAAAGTGATCATGGAGAAGAATTTGATAATGAAAAATTTGAGAATTTTTGTAAGAAAAAAGGAATTGATCATAACTTTTCTGCTCCTTGAACCCCATAGTAGAATGGGGTAGTTGAAAGGAAAAACAGAACATTAATAGAAGCCGTCCGAGCCATATTGGCAGAATACTCACATTCTAAATATTTTTGGGCTGAGACGGTTAGCACTACATGTTATGTTCTGAATATGATGAATGTGAGATCAAAATTAAATAACACACCCTATGAATTGCTAAAAGGAAGAACACCTAATTTGTCATATTTGCATGTTTTTGAATGCAAGGTGTTTATACATAACAATGAAAAATCTGTCTTAGAAAAATTTTATCCAAAATCAGATGAAGGAATTTTTATAGGATACTCAAGTGTTGAAAAAACTTATAGAGTATTCAATAAAAGAACTTTAGTAATTGAGAAGATCACACATGTTGTATTTGATGAATTTGGAATTTTGAAAGAGCTAAATGTTGTAGAAGATAAGATTGAGATTAACTCTCAAAAGATTGATAAAATAAATTTGGAAGAAAATTTGGAGATAGAAAATCTTTTGCCTAAAGATTTGAAATTTTCTAAAAAGGACCCAAAGAAATTGATTATTGGTGAGCCTAGTGAAGGTGTAAGGACTAGGCGTGCATTAAATAAAGAAGTCAATCATTCAGCCTTTATTTCAATTATAGAAATCATAAATATTGATCAAGCACTTTCGGATGAATTTTGGATTTTGACTATGCAAGAAGAGTTAAATCAATTTGTAAGAAATAAAATTTGTGAATTAACTCCCAGGCCAAAGAATCAAAGTGTAGTTGGAACTATATGGGTTTTCAAAAATAAAATGAATGACTCAGGAGTAGTCATTAGAAATAAGACTAGAGTAGTTGTTAACGGGTATAATCAGATTAAAGGGATTGATTTTGAGGAGGCTTTTACCCCTGTAGCTAGACTTGAAACAATTAGTGTTTTTTTAGCCTTTGCCTGTTTTAAATGATTTAAATTGTACCAAATGGATGTAAAAAGTGATTTTTTAAATGGGGTAATTCAAGAGAAAGTTTTTGTAGAACAACCTCCAGGTTTTGAAAATTTTAAACACCCAAATTATGTTTTCAAACTAAAAAAGACCATTATATGGATTGAAACAGGCACCTAGGGTTTGGTATGAGAGATTGAGTACATTCCTACTTGAGAGATCTTTTGAAAAAGGGAGTGGATACAACCCTCTTTTTGAAGAAAATTGAAAAGGATATACTCATTATATAAATTTATGTTGATGACAGCATCTTTGGATCTTCAAATAAAAAATTTTGTGATGATTTTTCTAAAAAAAGGAGTAGTAAATTTGAGATGAGTTTAATGGGAGATTTAAGTTACTTTTTAGGATTTAGCATTAAGTAAATTGAGAAGGGTATATTTCTTAGTCAATTTAAATATGTTAAGAACATCCTCAAAAAGTATGAGATTGACAATGCTAAACATGTTAGTACACTTATGAGTTTCTCAGTTCAGTTGAATAAAAACCCTAAGGGAAAATCTGTTGATCAAAAGAAATTTAGAGGGATAATTAGATCTTTGTTTTACTTGATAGTTAGCCGGCCTGATATCATGTTTAGTATTTATTTGTGCTAGATTTTAATCAGATCCAAAAGAATCACATTTGACAGCAGTAAAAAGAATTTTAAGATATCTACTAGGAACTCAGAACTTAAAAATTTGGTATCCTAAGTTTAGCTCTTCATTTGAAATTATTGGTTATTCAGATTCTGACTTTTCAAGTTATAGGGTTGATAGAAAGAGCACTTCTGGAACATGTCAGTTTATTGGAAATTCTTTAGTGTCTTGGTCCAGTAGAAAATAAAATTCAGTAGCTCTATATACTGCTGAAAATGAATACATTGCATTAGGAAGTTGTGTGACACAAGTACTATAGTTGAAACAACAGTTGATTGATTTAGGATTAACTATAGGCACTATTCTCATTTATTGTGATAACACTAGTGCTATTTGCATTTCTAAAAATCCTATTCAACATTCAAGAACCAAACATATAGACATTAGGCATCATTTCATAAGGGATCATGTATCCAAAGGAGAAATTGAACTCATTCATGTTTCAAGATAAAATTAAATTGCAGACATTTTTACAAAACCACTAGCCTTTAATACTTTCAGTACATTAAGAACAAGGTTTGGTGTGATCGATTTGAATGCTTAATTAAAAGTGATTCTGCAACATTGATGAGTGTTTTTGTTTGTTAATGTTTTTGTGTGTATTTTTTATTTTATGATTTTCTGTGTTTTCTATAATTTTTATTGTGTTTGTGTTTTAGTTTTGATAAATTCTCACATCTAGATTTTTGAATGCATGCTTGAAAAATTAAGTGGAAATCATCCGGGATGAAATTCATTTCGTACGGGACGAATTGTGTAGTGTATTAACCGTCGGATTTGAACGGTTTGCATACAGTTTTTCAGTTTTCATTTTACTGTTCGTCTGTACGATCGTCCGAATGATTTGTTCAAACGTATGTACGAATGTAGACAGTTAAACGGATGAGGTCAGTTTTATTATGCATGATCGTACGTACGAACATATGGCTCGTACAGACGAACGCTTGGTGTTTCGATGTGGGGGCGGTTTAAATTGTCATTAAAACGATCTTTAATGTCTGATCGTCCAGGACGAACACTTATTCGTCTGTACGATTGTTTGGTCGAAAGTCTGTACGAAAGGACGCATCGTAACTTGTGTGATTACGAAAAGCCGTTTCATTTTTGGACTCATTCATTTATCCATACAAAATTTTGTTCGTTCGGACGAACTCAAATTCGTACCAGACGAAATTAATTTCTTTTGTACGAAAATTTGTTTTTCTTTAAATTGAAGGTTTTTGAACTCACATGTCATCACTTTAAACATCCCTTTCAAACCCCTTTTCCTCTAGATCTTATCTATTGCTAGCTCTAGCAAAAGACGAAAGGTATTGGCTAAGGGACCACCCAAAAACTCTAGTGAGAACTTTCTGTCCAAGGCTAATGAAGAGTCATTTCTTAGATTTGTTTCTGCAAAAATCACTCCATCTAGAGTCCTTCTACAAGAGCAAATCAATTTTAAGGTAATGAATATGTTTGCTTCTACCCAATTTGGCCTCATTCTCACACTTGTCTACTTCTACAATAAGGAGATCTTTTTCACTACTTTCTTGCAAACATGTCTTTTAATTCTGATCATTCAGTGATTAGATCCTATGTGTTTAAGAAGAAAGTAGAGATCACTAAGGCAGACTTAGGAATTTTTATAAACTTTAGTACTGAAGGGATTAGAGCTCATACCTTGACCACTACTTCTGATTTTGATTGGTCTGAAATAAACAATGTCCTTAGAGGAATTAGAGTAGTAACTCATGTGCCTAGGGTAGCCTCTATAAATCAAAATGCCCGAATCATTCAGCATGTTCTTCGAACATTCATAATTCCTAAAGCTGGTGATAGAGTCAACATTACTCCTCTTTCTACTGTGACCTATTTGATTATGACTAAGCAACCTATAAATGAAGCCCAACTGATAATTGATTATATTTATGGACTTTTTGAGATTTGTCATATCTTCCACAAGAGAAAGAAAAACATTACCTTAGGACATCTTGTTGCCTACATTTTGGAGAAGAAGTATGATCTAGTTCATCCAAATCATGATTTAGAGGAGCCTCTCTACTACAACGATGGATCTTTTAGAGCAATTTTCAATAAAGGTGAACCACGTGCACAACATGTTATTAGTAACTCAGAGGAGGAACCTGCACCTGTACCTACTGGTGAACCAAATTATCAAGATTTGGTTAAGAGATTTGATCGTTTAGAGACGCATTTTGATCAAAGATTTGATCAAATTGAAACTCACTTACAACAGCAGGATGCTCAGTACAATCAGGACATGGGATATGCGAGAGCAGATAAATGATATAAGTTCCAATATGCTTATGATAAGCAGTTATTTTAATTTCTTCAATGCTCCACCTCCTCCAGATCAGGGTCTCTCATAGTGATTCATGTACTTATGATCTTCTTTAGTTTATATACTTGTCATGAGATTGATTGTGATGTGATGTGTTTGTGTGATATATTTTAGTTATGTGTTAGTTTCATTTGCTGTGTTAGCATTTAAGTTTTATATTATATTGATATCATTTTCTCTTATTATAATATTTTTTATCATGATATCAATATAAGTTATCTTGTCTTGATTTTAATCTTGTTTTAAAATGTGTATTAGCCTATATGAAAATCCCTAAAATTTTTTATCTTACAAATGCTATACCTTAAAGTGCAATACAAAATTAAATTCATTAGAAAATCTAATTTTTTTAAATTTAAGTTGTGCTTATAACTTGATGTAATTAAGAATGTCAATCTCATGTCTTTTGTTAGACTAATTTAAATTTTTATATTATTATTGCAAATTGTGATGTTCTCTTATTTTGTATTTCTATTATGAATATAAATATTATTATACTTAGAGAAATTTGAAATTTTAGATTATTGATTTTAAAAAGATTGAGAATACACTTGAAAATGTATAAATGTACAAAAATAAAAAAGAATGCGCAATGGTTCGCAATTTGAAAAAGAGGCACAAAAAAGCCCACAAGTAAAAAGATGCACAAAAAAGTGCCACAAATATTGAAAAGATACGCAAAGCGCCACAAGTTGTATTTTGTTCAGATTCTTTCCTTAATCTTTCAATCTTTTAATTTAAATTAATCTTCTGTACGATTTTATTTCGTATTAAAATTTGAAATATAAAAATTTATATTCATCATTTATGCAATGATATTCTTTATCTCAATATCTAAATTGACTCATGTTTTTGATAAATCTTCTTTACTATCAATGTTATATTTCTTCTTAAATCCTATGAATCATTTTATTTGCCTAATGATTTGATTTTATTTGCAAATTTATTTCAATTACTATTAAGGATCAATTATAAAAGGATTATCATATGACTGCTTATATTTCTGTTTTTTAGTATTTTTCTTTTTCTCTTTTTGTTGTCAAAAAGGGGAAGAAAATATTATTTGTTCTCGTATTTTGTTCGTATTTTTGTTTTTTTGTTCTCATATTTTGTTCGTATTTTTATTTCGTATCGTATTTTTTTGTATTTTTTAAAAAATAATAATAATAATAAAAGAGATAAAATTGTAGTGCAATGACTCCTTATTTTCACATGTTTATCAATTCAGGGAGAGTTTAGGAGATTCCTATAATTTGAAAATTATACAAACAATAATTGTTTTACCATCATCAAAAAGGGGGAGATTGTTAAGAGAGTTGTTATTTGCATGTTTTACATTCTTACAACTTGTATAGTTTTGATAATTCTAAATATTATTGTTTTAAGTATTATATTCTCCTAACACTTTTTGGAAGAATTGTTTTTGCTCTTGTGTGGACTAACATTTCAAGAAAATTGAACTTCAGACTAAAGACGACTTAAAATCAAATTCAGCATGAGATAGTTTGTAAATTGAAGTTTGTATTTTTCATTATATTGAGTTTGAGAGAGAATGATTGTAATTGAGTAGCTTAGCACACACGCATTTGGGGAGATCTTTAAAAAATCATATTGATCGTACAGGACGAACTAAGTTCGTTCGGGAAGATCAGGTCAGTTATCCCCTCGGAAGAGCATTGGAACGAACAGGAAGTGAGAAAATTTTTTTTAAGTCCTGATCGTCCAGACGAATTACCCTATTCGTCCCTGGATGATGCTCTATGGATTCTCATAATGAACTGTTCGTCCGGACGAAATGGACGGTTCGTCCCAGGACGATCTTCTCTGGATTTTGAGATTGAACTGTTCGTCTAGATGAAATTGCTAGTTCGTCCCTAGATGATCTCCTCTGGATTCTGAGTCTGAACTGTTCTTCCAGACGAAATTGCTAGTTCGTCCTTAGACGTTCTCCTCTGGATTTTCAGTCTGAAATGTTCGTCCAGACGAAATTGCTAGTTCGTCCCTGGACGATCTCCTCTAGATTACTATTCGTCCAGACGAAATGGACAGTTCGTCCCTGGACGATCTCCTCTGGATTCTCAGTCTGAACTGTTCGTCCATTTGAAATTGATAGTTCGTCCCTGGACGATCTCCTCTGGATTCTCAATCTGTACTGTTTGTCCAGACGAAATGGACAAATCGTTCCAGGACGATGTCCTCGGGTTTCAATGTTTGTGCTATTCGTCCAAACGAATATGAACATTCGTCCCAGGACGATGTTCTCTGTTCTTTTGACATATGGATCGTTTGCAGTTATGTTTTATTATTACTTTAAAATAATTGTTCGTACCGAATGAACCTAGTTCGTACGGGACGATGATCGTGTACGAAGTCATCTCGTACCAATGCACATAAGAGATCATACGCAACATTTTTACACTATTCGTCCAGGACGAAATCACGATCGTACGGGACGATCGAGTGCGTACAGAATTGAAATTTACAGTTTTTGGACGGTTTTTTGTGACTTCACTATATAAGGTCCACTTAAAACTGTCTTGTTAACTTTTTGCCTATTGATCTTCGTGTTAACTGAAGGGAGAGTGAAGGAGAGAGTGTGAGAGAGTGTTTGAAGGGGGATTCTTACTACTAGAGCGTGAAGGATTCACTTGGTACTCAAAGGTAAGAATCTCCACTTGTGATTTGTGATTACTTCACTCTTTTCTCTCGTCCTTCTAGATTTCCTGTGAGAAGATCTATTAAGGAGATCCGGTTTTCTGCCGACACTTGGAGAGTGTGAACAGCCAAAAGGTTCTCTCCCTACACTTGGAAAGTGTGAACAGACGAAGGGTTCTCTGCCTACACTGGGAGATTGTGAAAGGACGAAGGGTTCTCTGCCTACATTGGGAGAGTGAAAGAGCGACGGTTCTCTGCCGCACCGGGTAGTGGTGGAAGAGAATTTTGTAAAGTCTTCTCCGCCTTGTTGTGGGTGCAAAAGGAGAGTCACTAGTGGTATTAGTGCAATACTCGGAGGGTGCCTCCGAGGAGTGGATGTAGGTCGTGTTTGACCGAACCACTATAAATCTTGTGTCTTTTTATTTTCCGCTGCTTTTATTTTTAACTTTTTAATTTGTGGTTAAAAACCTTTTCTAGAAAATTCACTAAAGTTATTCTCGGTTTAAAATTCAAAAAGAGGGAAAATTTTTAATTACCAATTCACCCTCCTCTTGGTTAGCCGCTGGGACATAAGTTTAGGTCTAACAACCTAATTCATATTGAACAAGTTTCAACAATATATATGTTGAGCACAACTAATATTTGCATTATACAATGAATACTCTCATAGTTGTCAATGGCGAGAAATAGCGCGTGCCATGGCTTACGGCGCGGCGCGGCGCACCTACGGCGCCATGTTAATGGTGAGACGCATGTGTTTAAAACAGCGTGCGCTATTTGTCCCACATGTCAGCCATGGTGCATGTCGCACGGCGCACGGTGCAAAATAGCGTGCCAAATTGTTTTTAAATTTCATTATACTTATGATTATTTTTTATATTTAAAAATATATTTATATTTTAAGATAAACGATTGTTCGTTGCCCTAATTTCATAAAAGATTTTCTGTTTGCTGCATCCGCCGATCACATCCCGCAGTCCCTAAGTTGAAGTCGCTGAATCTGTCCCGAAGTTAAAGGTTTTTTGTTTTCGACTTTATTACTGAATCAGAGATAGATGATGCAAATGAATGGCTAACATGAAAATTAGATGATGAGTCTGATGAAAAAATTGATTTTATTGCTGGAGAGAAATATTTAACTTGGACAAGGGTTGATAAAACTACTGGTGTTTATGAAAAAAACTATAATATTCGGGAAAGATCTAAAGGGAAAGAGAAATAATCTTCAATTAGGCATGATGTTGCTATTGAGAATATGAATGAGGAGGGTGATAAAGAGGATTATGAAGTATGAGATAATGTTGATGAAGATAATTAAGCTTTTTTAACATTTGCTGATAAACATAATGAAGCTTTTTTAACATTTGTTGATGATAATGATTCCCAAGTAGAGTAGATTAATTTTTTTTTTTTATCTTAAAAAAAAAAGATTATAATATTTGAATTATGTGATATTTGGATGTTACATAGTTGAACTTATATATGTTATAGTTGTCTTTAATTATTATGATAGCTTGTCTTTCATTTTTAATGATATTTTATATTCATGCTTATTATTTTATAATTTTTATATATTTTGCACCATGTTCAAAATGGCGCGCATCGTGCCGTGCACTATACGTCATGACTCCAAAGGGATTTTGCACCATGGTGTGCCATTCTCCGTTAATAGGTATGATTACTCTGAAAAAATTTCTTTTATCTATAAATTTACCATTTTAATGTATATATACTCTATTCAAAAAATTATGAAATATTCAAATTTATTCAAATCTGTTATTGTATTAGTATTTTTTTTTCTTTTTGCTCTAACATGATCTCCTATTTTCTGGAACTTGAAATCTGAGAAATAGAAGGTGAAAGCACAACAAAAACGCACTTAAAGCGCTGTGAAAGCACAATAAAAACGTAGTTAAAGCGCATTAAATAAATAAATTTTTATTGTAAGAATAGTTTTAATCCAAAACAAATAAAATACTTTAAAAAAATATGCTCTTCTGATCACAAATCTACAAAATCATTGATAAATGAAGAGAATGACAAATGGAAAAAAATTGATGAAATTAACTTACAGGTTTAAAAAATTTTCTGCGGTTTAGCGTCGGCTTCCCTTGGCTGTGCCCAGAAACTAAGGAGGATGGCTTGTTGCTTACGGTCGGAAGGGAAGACCAAGGGTGTGATCTCCAACCGACCGCTGCTCGCCTCAATCGCTCGGGAAGATCACGAATACGAATAGGAATACAGAGTTAAGGAGAAGATGAAGACTCGGGCGTGAACTAGCTAATATGAAATAGCGGGATTAGGGTTTTTTATTTATTTAATTATATAATAGCCGGACACGTGTGTCCGGTTTAATTTTTTTTTTTTAAATGGGACACACTAGTGACGTGTCTGACACATGTCCTCGCCGTGTCGGATGCTTGTCCGTATCCGACATGTGTCCGACACTGCATACGAAGTGTCGGTGCATCAGAGATATAGTCACTCTCCTATTTTCAACAAGTTTCTTGACAGTCTATCCAATTGATTAGTTCCCGAGTTATGATGTATGCTTGATGTTCATACTATTTTTATTTTTTCTTATTATTTTTTTCTAACAATTCCTGTTAATTATCATTGTTATATTGATATTATTTTCTAGTTATAAAGTGCATTATTAAAAAAAAATACTCAACATGATTGAAGGACCATCGTCAATAACCATGGGTTACAGTCTTATGATCTATAACTCATAGACTAAGCTATTTGAGAACATTAAAACAGGCTGCAATTGTGATATAATGGTGCTATTCTGTTGTGTTCTTATTATCGTAGGATTTTTTAGATTGATCATTCGGATATACTAGATATAAGATTGGCTCTTTGTGATCTTTGACCAGACATAAATCTATCATCCTAACAAACCCGTCTATAAGATGGATGACTAGCTATTCCATGCTAGGTGCAGTCGATTATTACTTGAACATTGTGAGCTTTGTAGATTTTTTTAATATAAAATGGCATGTAGTTGTTGAGTGTTAAGAAAACGTGTTGGAGATTGTGCAAAGAAAGCAGAAATTTTCATATATTGTTGTTGTAGTGTTTGGGAGTATTGGGTGGTATTTTTTATGTGGGGTAAGTAGAAAATTTAATTAGTGAGAGGGTAGATAAATGAATGAGGATATTTTTATGAAGTTTATTATGATTATTTTATATGTTTATGATAGTGTTGTGTATAAATTTTCTACCTCGTAAAGTTTCTCGTTGGTTGTTCATATCTCATTTATTTTATCTTCGAGTGAGGGATAAATTTTTATTTCTTTTACATGCAGTAAATTGTGTGAAATGGAGATATTTCCTAAGTAACTTTGAAGTTTTAAATGTTTTAACGCAATGCATTTTGTACAGAAGAGGACGATTGAATGATATTTTATTATTGGCAATTTATTTTGAGGCAATTTTGCTGCAGTTCATTCTATTCTTCTCTTTGTTACTACTACACCTTTGACTTTTCAACCTGCTTTTACATTTATTTCTTTTTTTTGTTCAACAAATATTTTTTGAAAACAATTCTTCTTTCATGCTTCCATTAGGGTTAATTATTATAATAAGTTTCAATTTTAGTGTTTTGATAGGATTAGATTTTAGTTTAGAAAGGGTTGAATTCAATTTTTAAATTAAAATTATTTAGTCTTATCTTTGCAATCCTATCTCTATAATTAAGAATTGATGGCTTGTATATGAATTGTTGATTGGAGAATGAAAAATAATTTTCAAGACCAATTGAATGTGCTCTAGATCTAAATTGAATGTGCTCTAGATCTAAATTGGATACAAATTTTCAAGACCAAAATACACACACACCAAATACATTGGTAATCATCAAATTCATCCAAATTGAGTTCATTGCAGCTATTGCTTGATATGTGTTGTCAGTAATGAAAGAGTTGATGAGCACCAATTTCTTTTCCTAAATTGCAAAGAAAATTTAAAATGATGTAAAGGAAGGAGCTAACAAGAAGTAAAATCAGAGAAGTTGGAATATATGGCACTAAAAGAAAGGAATTCAAATTAGTGAATGTAACTGCAGCGATTCATTTCAAGTTTCACGGTTATTCCAATGATTTAGTTTCCACATTTCATTTGTCAAGAGTGTTCTATGTATGATTTAGTGATTGTTACTTCGGCGGTTCCCTTCAAGTTTCAAAGTTGGACTGATGATCTAATATCCAAATTTCATTTTTAAAGAAAATGTTGTGTATGCAATAATTGAAGAGTAAATAATCAAAATGGTTTCTTAATTTCTTAGATATTTCCATTTGTCAAAAATTATTTCAGCTGTCTAATATTTTGGCCTCAAGCTCATTAAGTCTAAACTAATTAGGTACCAACGTCAACCTTGTCGTTTGATGAAAATTGGTGGATGTAAGCTTTTAATAAGGGCATTTTGGATAAGTCAGTATCAATACGTATTAGCAACTTAACTATACGATTGACCTTAAAAGTCTAAAATGATGTTATGAAAAGTTTCCCTGCACCAATTTTTACCCAAACAAATAACAAATTTGATGACAGGATCAATTTAGTTCATATTTAATAAGTTGAGAGATTGAATCGTGTGCCCTTTGAAAAGACAAGGATTAGTCATCGATAGCAATAAATTTATAAAGGGGGCCAAGTTGAACAAAATATTGGATCTAAATGAGGCGCCCAACCCCAAGAATTATTCACAAATATATCACCTCATACACAGTGGGATAAAGAATTGATATTGTTGTTGTTGTTTTATCACCTCATGCAATATAATATATTCCACTATAAGTGCAAGTTATATATATATATATATATATATATATATATATATATATATACATGTTTCATATGCGATGTAGTGAATCTTACTTCAACAATTCCCATCAAATTAGTTAGACTAATGATATAATATTCAAATGTCATTTCTAAAGATAAAGTTGTACATGAAATAAATATTAAATATTCAAATTGGTATCTAAAATTTTTACATGTGTCCATTTTAATTGTAGATTTTTTCAGCTGTCCAATATAGGCAGGCTTAAACTCTTCAAATTTGAACAAATTTGATCCCATTATCAACCTGCAATTTCTGTCATGACCCGACCCAGTTAGCCCGAATTAATGGGGCGGGACCAGACAGTCGTACGGAAAACTTCATAACATAAGCATAATCATTTCATATAAACTTTTATAACAGAATATGAATATCCTCAACACATAAAATAAGAAAGAGTCACTAAGAAAACATCAATACCATAATTGTCCAAATTTGCTTCTTCTCACACAACTACTAAAAACTTAAATCATCAACAGTTACATAAACTCCCACAAACTACACAGATACAGATCAAAAACTCAACAGAAAACATAAAACATAAAAAACCTTTCTTCTTTTCGATGTCCTCTACGACGGTAGCTATACTGTCGTCTTGTAGCCATCACTTCTTAATAATTTCTCCTTAAAAATATTTTCAAACGTAGGATGAGCCAATGCTCCGCAGGTAACATGTATTTATCTCAAATTCATGACTTAACTAAAAACAAAACTTTTATGATGAAATTTTCATTTAGAATACTTTGAGAAACTAAAATCAAATATTGATATGCATAAACTGGATAATCTTTTCATACAAAATTTTCTTTAAATATTTCCTTAAACGTTTTTATTCTTTATAAACTTTTCTTTTCATCATAACCTTTCATTTATATGCATAAAATACTTATAAATTATACACCCGTCCCGGAAGTACCAGTGTTTGTACTGATCAGGTACATAGTCTTTTGATCATTTGCTTTACAATTTGGCTCCAAAAAATCTCATTACTATTTGGCTTTTGCAAGTCCTTTTATCATTTGGCTCCGTAGAATCCCATTACCATTTTTGATACTTCCGGATCAACATGCACATACAATCATAATAGATCTCATATGGCTTAAGTTATTCAGAAATTCATGTGTTCGATTAACTTGTTTCAAGCATAATTGTTCTCATATCTACCTAAAAATTTCAGTTATGAGACAATAAGTCAATATAAAATCTTTCTTGCATAATAACATAAATAAAACTCAAACATGTGATAATTGCATGAAATATAACATTTATAAACTAAATATGTTTTATTTAACATAAAAGGAAATTTAGAAAATTTAGAGACATGAATTTGATTTAAATAAAAATACCTACCTATCTTAAACACGGTACTTCCTCAAAGTGTCGCTTCGACATAGCTCATTCACATTAACGATCACAACCTAAAATGATTACAAAAGAGACGTATCATAAATTTAATTCCTTAAAGTTTAATCTTATTCCTTAGTCTAAACCCATTGTTTTCTCCTTAACTATTCCTTACGACACTTAATGAATTTTAGCTAAATTAATATTAATTTTCGGATTAAATTAATTAGGGAAATTATAAGAAATAAAATTTTCATTAAAAATCCAAATTTTTATTTTTAATACATTCCTAAGGCCCTTAGAAATAACTTTTGTAAAAGCACTTAATAGAAATTAGGTTTTAGGGAAAAAGCCATAAAATTTCATTGTCCAAAAAATTTCTCCAAAAATTTCGTTTCTGCCGTTAAAATGCTCCCCTAATCATTCTCTATTGATTCCTTAAAGAAATTTTGGAATAAAACGAGATTTTGAAAAAACCCTAGAAATTTCATCTCTAAATATCTTGAGATTTAGAAGAGGAAACAAAATTCTAAAAGATACCTTCTTCTTCCCTTGACCTCCTCTTCGATTTCCCCTAAATTTTTCGCCAGAAAAATCGCCTCCGGAGCTACCCGTCGCCCCTACCGTCCGCCCCTTTCGTTTCTCCAGGCCGAACTATGCGAAATGAGGGATTGGGGCTTTCATTTTTGCTATATTAGGAGAAAGGGGTTTGCCAAATGTCTTTTTTACCTTCACTTAAGTAAATTTGGCCTTTTAAATGGTTAGGGGTAAAGTTGGCATTATGATACTTTGATTAATTTTAAATCCTAAAATAAGAAAAATTAGGTTTATGTTTTATATATCAAAACGATCAGAATTTTATGTAGGATTTTATAAAATTATTTTCATCGAATTTCGTTAACTTTGAAATTTCACTTAAGTTTCGTCGCGACACATCGAAAAGCGTGCAACGACCTATGATCGTCGTTTCGGGTTTAACAATTTCCTTGCACAAAAATTGGAGGAAAGCTTTTCATAAGAGCATTTTGGACTTTTCAAGTCAATCAAGTCTAACTATATGATTGACCTTAAAAGTTCAAAATGTTGTTATGAAAAGTTTCATTCCACAAAATTTTGTCCAAATAAACAAGAAGTTGACGACTAGGTCAAATTGGTTCATATTTAATGAGTTGAAGGATTGATTTGGACTCTAAAAGAAAAAAAATTGCAATGTCGATGTAAGTGTCCTTGTTGAACTCAATAATGGATATAAAGGAGGCCGTCAGTCCCAAGAATTTCTTGCAAACTCATTTATCACCTCATGCAATATATATGTATAAAAAAAATCACCTCATGCAATATAATACATTGCACTATAAAATACAATTTTTATATGCTAAAGTCACCTCCACCACTCCCTTTCTCTGGTCCCGGTTTACATACAGAGCATATCAAAATCCTCTGATCTGCAGCTGGTTGGAATGCGAGGTGCTTGAGTTAGCATACCATCTGTTGCAAATATTATTTTGTCCGGAATCCAGGCCCCAACAAAAATGCGCCACGTCCGGTACCAGGTTTATACCGAGCGGTACTCGGTACTCGGTACCGCTCGGTACCTGAGCGTAAACCGGACAATTCTCCCGTCCCGTATCCACACAAAATAGTCTCTCTATCTGTTGTCCCCAATAGACCTTAAGTTTGTATTACAGTGAACTCCAGGCATTGAGATAGAGAAAGGGGTTTTCAAGTAGGGCATACTTTTTTTTTTTTATGACTTAGGTTGGCGGTGGAATGTTTGGTGCTACTAGTTATCAGGAATCTGTTCTTCTTCCAACAAACCACGTTCTTGGTACAATCACCTATGTACGTAAGACTACTGACACTTATTCAAATGTTCCAAAATTCCTAAGAAGGAAAATATTTTGCAATCCTCAATAATTTAAATAACAGCAAACAAAATTAATTAGCATTTCTTTCTACCACTAAAAAGTTGTAAATAGCATGGCAGTTTCCAATTTTCTTCCGTTGAATATCTTTGCCGTTCTCGAGTTGTATGAACAGGATGCAAACTTCTTCTCTTGTAAAATTTCCTTTTTCATGTTTTACAGGCACCTAAGGGTGAAGAGTCTATTGGTGTAGAACGCTCAACTTTTGCCCTTTTTATGCAGCCTGACTGGTATGTTTAATAGAGGTTTTTTGTACTTTCCATTGGTCAAAAAGACCTTCATTCGATAAATTCACACCTCGCGTCTAGTTGAGACGTACAATTTTTACCTCTTAACAGTTTAGAAAAAAAAAAAGCAGTTTTGTTAGGCAATAGAGATTTTTATTTTCAATATAAATTTGCGAGCTTACCATATGTATTTGCAGGGACGAGTTTCTCAAATTTCCAGCTGAAATTCATCATCATCAGGAGGTACTGATGGAATGCGAAGGACCGGAAAATGCTTTTAAAGCCCACCAATCATTAAAACCTGAAAAGAAGCTTTTTTTTTTTTTTTTCTGCGTCCTGACACTAATAGTATTTATACGCATTTTTAATGAATATTTTTAAATAATGTTTAGTTTTTGTTTCTCTGTCACAGTTGATCCCACCAAATGGAACTCTTACTTTTGGAGAGTATTCGGAGGCACTTCTCCATAAATATTATAATCGAAAGCTATGAAGAATTTATGATGCTCCCTTGTACGTGAGTGCATAATTGATTATAAACGAAACAGGGTCCTTCACCATTGGAATCATCTTGGCAATTGAGGTGCTTGTATGCATGTTATATTTCAATGACAAAATAGTTGGTCTTTTATTTTTTTTATAAAAAATAAATTCTGTAATTTAATTCTACATTATTCAATATCAAAGATTTCCGTCAATAAATTAAGGTAACAATGGTTGATTTTTTATTTTTTTTTTTGGTTGCAACAATTGCAATTTTTACTCTTTCGGAAAGGATTTTTTTTTTTATAAATTCTTCAAAAGCCAATATAAGAAAATAACAGTTATCTTATTGTTTTTTGACCAAACGGTTTATTTGTACAATCATATAATCTGTCCTACAAGGGTCCTCTGCGAGAAAATCACAAATATGTGGGGTTAAAAGCAAGAAGTTTTATCATTGCATCCCAAATTGAATACCCTGTAAAATTGTTGGAAGCACAATAGTTCATTTATATATTCATGTTGTATATGCCTAAATGCCTTCATAGGTGTTCTAACAAGTAGTGGCTGGGTCAAAAAGAGGACACTTTTCCTCAAGAGGAGTGGCAATTGCTCAAAACAACCAAGTAGCCTGTCCAAGGCAATGCAAGTCAAGGGTAGTTTGTTAGGCAAGCAAATTGTCATTTATCGTTACCTCAATCACTAGCTCTTACCTCGGAGTTATCTTCACCTTATCAAAGCTCAGCTATAAAAAAGCTCTCACATAGGGCTTCTTGCTTACCTTGCCAATACCTACCATAGCATCTTACCTCAACTACCTTATTATATTCGCCTATAAGCTTAAGGCGATCCAAGACCTAGTACAAGTTGATCGCAATGCTCAGCTAGTCTCCCTTTACAAATTTTGTCCAACTACGCACCATCTCTCAAACACATTAGTTAGCATAGAGCTCACCATCTACCTCACTAATCCAATGTATACTCAGCACTGCGTCATTGATCCAAAATGAATCTTCTAGCCCAACTCTCCTGTTAATTAGCAGGCAACGCTTGTATAGAGGGTGGTGTAGCATTTTGCATGTAATATGTGTAGCATTATATTTTTACTTTTCCTATGTAGTGTTTTATATAGATCTTAGCATTTTATAAATAAGGGATGATGGGAACAGTTCAGATGACTTCTCAATTTGGCGACCTTAGAGATCGTCCCATTTGTAGTGTGTGTCTACCTTCTAGAGCTGCTTCAGATCATAATTCTATAATGTTCAAGATTGATGATTCTTATCTTCCACATCATAAGTTTATCAGATTTGAAGACACTTGGAAATCTTATCCATCCGCATGGAATATTGTTCTTAAATCCTTGAGAAAAAATGATTTTGGAAGCAAAGCTAAAATCCTTAGAAGGAAGATGAGAAGATCCTAGAAGCTCTTTATTACTGTAATATGAACAAACTAAGAGATTTGAATACCATCAAAGAGAGTTTGAAAAATGATATCCTAAAGTTGCAAAATGGAGGACAGTATTAAGGGTGATCTAAATCATGTAGATTTGAAGGCACTTCACAGCAAAGTACCAGAACTTAATGTGACTTTAGCTCACTTTTCTACTTGGTGGAACCAAAGAGCCAAGATGAGATGGATGGAAGAGGGAGATTCAAATTTATAGTTTTTTTTTTTTTTTTGTATATAAAATTATATATTATATCAATTATACGTTATATCTAATAGTTATTTTCAGTAATATATCACTCTATATTTGAAAACTCTAATAGTTCACTAGTATAATATAGAGTGATATAACCTTTGATGCACTTTTGAGTGATATAATGTACTAGTGACTATTTGAGTGATATAACATTTGAGTGATATAATATAGAGGGATTTTTTTTTTTTTTCTTAAAATCTTCTTACAATCAAAATGATTTTAATGTAAGGATTGAATAAATTACTAATACTATATATATGTATATTTATACATATATATATAACTAAAATATAAGGTATAAGATAAGTAGTGCTTAAAGCACCACTATAACCATCATAATAAGATTACTAAAGACACAAGTGAGTTACCTCCCATAAGCACTAAATTTATAGTCTTCAGATAGATTATACCAATTATTTTGTTTCAAGATGAACCAATTCAACTTCCTTCTTAATCGATCAATGTCTTCACCTAAATAAGGTTTCAATTTGTGACCATTCATTTTAAAAACATGCAGGCTTTTCTTATCTTACATTTCCATAATTCTATAGGTAAATATTCTTATAACAGTGAATGGTCCTAACAATCTAGATTTTATATTTCCTAGGAATTTCTTTAATTTAGAAATAAAAAGTAAAATATCATGTCCAGGATTAATTTTTTTCCTAAGAAGCTTACGATCTTGCCTTTTTTTAACTTTATATTTATAAATCCTTGTATTTTCATAAGCTTTATTTCTTACTTTTTTTCAATTTACTCAACTACATTAATCTTTTCTCTTGTATACCTTCAAAATTAAAATTCAACTCTTTAATTATCCAGAATTCTTTTGTGCTCTAATTCCACATGAAGGTGACAAGCATTTTTAAAAATTAATTTATAGAGAGTTATACCAATATGAGTCTTAAAAGTAGTTTTAAATGCCCATAATGCAGCATCTAACTTAATCGCACAATCCCTCCTATTAGAACATATATTTACATTAAGATTCATTTAATATCCCAATTGCTAATTTCTGCCTGACCATTAGTTTGCGGATGATAAGTAGTCATTATCCTATGACAAATCCCATATTTCTTTAAGAATTTTTATTCTTTTATTATTGAAATGACTTCCTTTATGAGTGATTAAAACTCTTAGCATTCTAAATATAGAGAAAATTATTTTCTTTAAAAACTTGATCATAATTTCATAATCAATTTCAGCGGTTGCCACACCTTCATTCCACTTGAAATATACAACGTTAAGAATATATTAATTTCCATGGGATGGAATAAAAGGTCCCATAAAATCCAATCAACAAATATTTTTTTTTATTTCCAAAATATGGTTCAAAAGAGATTCATTTCATTTTGAAATTTTTTTTTCCTTTGGAATTAATTGCATTTCTTAATGTAAACATTTACATCCTTAAATAGAGTAGGCCAAAATAATCAAAATTGAAGAATTTAGAAGCAGTTCTAAAACCTCCAAAATATTCCCCATAATGAGAATCATGACATTCCATAATGATTGGCTTTATTTCTTCTTCAGGGACATATATTCTTATAATATTATCGTTGCAAGATATAAATAAATAAGATTCATCTCAAAAATAAGACTTGGTATTATACAAAAACTTCCTCTTTTGAATTTGTGATAAATCACAAGGAAGTATACCATTAATATGAAATTAATAATGTTAGCATACTAAGGTGATTTGTTCAAATGTAGAGAAAATAATTATTCATCGGGAAAATTTTATTAATCTCACCCTCATTTAGATGTATATTTTTAGTAAAAAATCTAGAAAGATTATCAACAATTTAATTTTCAGTACCCTTTTTGTCAAAAATTTCTACAACAAATTCTTGTAATGAAAGAATTCGCCTAACCAATCAAGGTTTAGTGTCTGTCATATGATATTTGATAGCAGAATGATCAGTATAAACAATTATTTTGGGCCCAAACAATTATGATGTAAATTTATCAAAAGGAAAAAATAAAGGTTAGCAATTCTTTTTTGGTAGTTGTATAATTACATTGTGCAGAATTTAAAATTTTGCTAGCACAAAAATGATATGGAATATCTTATCTCTTTTTTCTCATAATCGTACCTAGAGCAATGTCGCTTGTATCACACCTCACTATAAATGTAAAAACCAATTAGGAACAATAATAATTAAATCAATTATTAAATATTATTTTAAAGTATTAAAGGCATCAAGACATGCAAAATTAAATATAAAAAGGAACATCCTTGTCCAATAATTGACATAATAGTTTAGAAATCTTAAAGAAGTCCTTAATAAGTTTCCTATAAAATTTTGCATGACCTAAGAAACTATTCTATCACCTGAATTTTCGCAATGTCTACCTCAAATCTTTTCTTATAAATCTTATGCCCTAGATAATACCTTCAATTATCATAAATTGACACTTATTCAAATTTAACACTAAACTTGTTTTTACATATCTTTTAAAAATGGAGGCTAAATGCTTAAGAAAACAATCAAATGTAGTGTCAAATACAGAGAAGTCTTCCATGAAAATTTCAATACATTGCTCAATTAAATTTGAAAAGATTGATATCACACATCTTTACAATTTAGTAGGAGAATTACGAAGACTAAAATACATTCTTCTAAAAGCAAAAGTTCCATAAGGATTAATGAAGGTAGTCATATCTTGACCCTCAAGTGTAATAGGGATCTAATGATATCTGGAATATCCATCTAGAAAATAATAAAATGGATACCTTGCTAACCTATCTAGCATCTGATCTTAGTGGCTTTATTTAATTTCTTATAATCTATGTTAATCATCTAACCTGTGGAAGTTCTTGTGAGTATTAGTTCCTTATGTTCATTTGTTATGAAAATCGATCATTTTTTTAGAAAGAATAGGGCTAACCGAAGAACTATAAAAAATAGGGTAAACAATTCAAGCATCAAGCCATTTAAGTATCTCTTTCCTAACATCTTTCATGGAAGGATTAAGTCTTATTTGAGGGTTAATTTTTGGTATTAAATTAGCTTCCTTTAAATTCTATGCACGTAAATTGATGGACTAATCCCCTTAATGTTAGCAATTATCCACCAAAAAGTTCTTTTTAAATCATACTTGAGATGATAAGATAATGCCCTAAGCTTTTAAATAGAAATGATTATTAGCTTGATGTGATTCTAAATTTATCCCCTAATCAATTCATTGAAGATTATTAGCTTCCTTTGAATTTTATATAATTAAGCACATCAATTGTAACTTCTTAATCTTGAACCCTCATAGTCAAGTCACTCTTTTGCACATCAACTATGGCTTTTCCAATAGCTAAGTATGGTTTTCCTAAAATAAGAATTATTTCCATATCTTCTTCCATATCTAGAATAATAAAATTTTCATGGAAAATGAATTTATCAACTTTAATCAAAACATCTTCCATTACCCATCTTGGATATGTAAAATATCTATCAACCAACTGAAGAGCAATAGAAGTAGGTTGAACATCTCTTATATCTAACCATTTTAAGATAGAAACTAGCATGAGGTTGATACTAGATCCTAAATCACATAAAGATATCCCATAGAGTTTGTCACCAATAATTAAAGGAATGGTAAAACTCCTAAGATCTTTATATTTTTTAGAAAGTTTTTTTTTTTAATTATAACACTACACTTTTCAATTAATGTTATTATTTCAAATTCCCCTATCTTCCTTTTCTTATTCAAAATATTCTCAAAAAATTTTGCATAAGTGGACATTTGTTTAAAAACTTCAAAGAAGGGTATATTAATGATTAATTTTTTAAACACTTCTAAAAACTTTAAGAGTTGCTTATCAAGATTTTGTTTGATTAACCTCTGAGGAAAAGATTGTGGTGGTCTCTCTACAACCTTCCTTATTAAATTTTTAGGTTCTTTTATAGAGTTCGGCTGTTTAGGTAAAAATTTATTTTATACTTGTTCATCTTCACCATCAACTTTTTGAGGTAGATATCTATCTTTATAAGGGTCCTAAAAAATTTTTCACTTCTAAGTTGTATATTATAACATTGTTCTTCCAATTTTTTATAATTAATAAATCTAGCTAGATGTCCTATTTGATCTTTAATTTTTCTAAGAGTAGTATATTGATTATACAATTAGATTCCTAGTTATATAATAATATTTTTCAAGGGTATCTTCCCATTCATGTCATGATGAAGTTGTTTAAAATCTGAGTGATAATGTTGCGCTACTACATGGCTCTATGCTATGGTGCTTAAATTTCTAGGATCTCTTTTGACACTACCATACCTATATGTCCTGGTTTTAACTTTTACGTTATCTAATTTCTTAGAAATTATTACAACTTGTTTAGTTAAAATTGATGAAGTATCATATTTATATATTCCTACTACTCTCGTAAGATTTACCCTATCAGTAGGCAACTGGAAATTATTAGTAGCAATTTTCTCTATTAATTCATATGCTTCATCAAATAGATTATATATTAATGATCCTCCACCTGCAACATTTATGATTGTTTTAAGAGATCCTACTAATCTATTATAAAATATTTAAATAACCAACTAATCAAATAAGTATATGGTGAGGATATTTCTTATGCATTTCCTTAAATCTCTCCCAACTCTCCTAAACTGATTCTCCTTCAAATTAAGTAAAATAAGTGATATCATTTTGGTTTAACAGTCTTTGAAGTTATAAAATACTTAGTAAAAAAATCACAAGCCAACTCATTCCAAGTGATTATAAAGTCTAGGGATAAGGAATTCAACCACGTCTTTTATCTTTATCTCTTAGAGAAAATGAGAATAATCTAAGACTAATAGCATCATCACTGACACTATTGGACTTAAATGTTGCACAAATTTCTAAAAAATTGTCCAAGTATAAATTTCAATCTCCCACAGGAGTTTTCTCAAATTGAGAATTTTGAATCATTTGAATTATGATAGGTTTTAATTCAAAATTATTAGCTTGGATGGTAGGTCTATTAATGCTCTGATGAATTTCATATATTAAAGGGTTATCATAATCCTTAAGAGGTCTTGAATGATCTTGATCTAGTATAGGACAAGTCATTTTTATTTTTTTTTATTTTTTTTTTTTTGGAATATTTGAAAAGGTTCTTTCTATTTTAAAGTCAAATAATAAAGGTTCATTTCTATGTCTATAAAGCATCCAATCATGAATATTTAACAAAAATAAAATAAAATATAAAAGTAGGTTTAATTAATTAAGCAAAAATTTAATAATATTGTTAAAATTATAAAAATTAAAATACTTCACTGGTAATGGTGCCAAAAAGTTGATATGGGCTACGGAGTAAACTTTTGAATTGTATAAAAGTCTAGGGCTATATAATCCCAAAATAATGCTTAGCTTTTATTTGATATAAAATTAATAAAACCCCACTTAATATATGCAAGTATACATTATGAATTAAGTAATAAAGTGATGGAGCAGAGTGTCAAACCCATAAGGAAGTATGCTTACTTGCTATAAACTACTACAATTTATTCAATTATAATAATTATCTTACTGAAATAAAATGGATAATTGTGGAGATCACTTATATTGAAAATAAAACATTAAAAATATTTGATATAATATTTAGTTAAAGTATTTTAGATTAATAAGTATAAATTTCATATCTTTCATAATGAGATTATTAACTATAGGCGTGAATCTTGCATCCTTAGATCTCTGTTGAGCTTGTAGGGATGAAAATTATATATGCTGACCTCCTATAGTTGTAGTATCTCCTTAAAATCCTAGATCATTTTGTATCCTATATCAAGTCATGCAAATATCCTATTTCATTATTCTTGGTTGTTCTCATATTCCGCCATCGAGGCTATACATCATACTTTATTTTAACTATATATATGGCCATGTTGACCTCATTTTTATATAAGGTCATAAGGACCTATCCAGACTTCCACTGGTTGATCTGATGGTTGACATTCATCCATATGTCAATCATCTAGAGCTCAATCCAGATTCAAATTCATCTAAACTTCAAACTCCAAACTAACCCAAATTTCAGTTCAAACCTCAATCCAGCTTCCAACCTAGCTTCAATCCTATCCAATCATTAATAATTCTTTAAGTGATTGTGAATGATTTAGATAATTTAAATTCAAGCATTTAAATCTAAAATCCAGATCAAACCCAAAAATTGAGACTAAAATCCAAAGCTAAAAGACTATATCCTGAAAGCCCTTTTTAGTAATTTTTTAAATATTTCAAAACCCATTCAAATAACCCCCAAATCATGATTTATCAATTTCATTTTGATTAGTAATGTACCTAGGACCTCCAAATTTGAGCTCATTATGAGGCCTCTAGCCCTAGAAATTAAATATATTTCCAAAGGTTATAAAACATTCAAATATTTATGGCCTATGCCACTAGACCTGTCATCCAATAAAATTTTATTTTAGAGCCTTCTATAAAGCCTCTAACCACATCCAAACCATTGATCATGATATTTTAATCATTAATAAGCATTTTGGTGGATCCACTTTGACCCCCAATTGATTAGGGGTCAAAATAACCAAAATGCCCCTTAAGGGCAATTTTGAAGTCTTGTCTAAACTTCAACTTGAACCAGTTAAATAAAACCATGAAACATCCTCAAATACATCCTAAACATCATTAAAAGTGAATAAGTCTCAAACTAAGACCCTGGTCAAGCTTGGTTGACCAAGTCAACCTATTTTGACTAAAATGAGGGTTTGAACTACCATTTCAATCCAAACTGCCTCCTCTTCACATAAGACCACTTCTATCATATTTCAAAGGTTAAACCAAACCTTTCAAGCCTAAACCTATGCCTTGGGTTAACCTGATTGATCAAGTCAACCTAGGTTGTCCAAATAAACTCTTAAGTTTTCAAACATTTAATTTGACTGAAATGACCTTTTTAACCCTTGAGACCACTTCTATTAGACTAAAATTTTCAAACTAAATCTGTTTCCCTCAGACTCAGGCCTTGGACCAACCTGGTTGCCCAAGTCAACCAAGGCTGACCCAATCAACCATTAAACCCCTTATGCATTGAATTAAATTTTAAGAGTACTTAAACCTCTTCCAAACTCCAAATTAACATCAAACCCACTCAAACCCCTCTAATCACTTCCCTTAGTGATTTAAACATGATTGGACACCTTGATACAGTCATGCATTTAATTGGTCAACCAGACCCATGTTTGGTCAAATCTCATCAGCATAAGGTTCATTCATGACATACAACCAAATACCATTCAAGCAAACCTTATAAACTTTCAATCTCATTCTAATGCATGACTCAAATGCATTATAGGTCAAACCACCAAAGGTTTGATTTGTTCAAATCTTAGTTATCGTCAAACTACACATTCCATATGCTTTTCCATCCGAATTCCTACCATATTATTTTGAAAATTATCAAGTATATTTTATTTGATACCTTGAATAATCCATAACCTACCTTGAGTAACGTCATGGCCAACTTGACCACATCAAATTTCAAAGACTTGGTCAAATCTCCATGTATACATATTTAATACATTCAAAATTTAATCTCTTAACATCAAGTTCTCTATAAGTCAAACCAACTAGCTAATGAAACCACCTAGATTCCACCTCATCATCCCTTGACTGTTTAACCAATCAATTAGTCAATAAGAGGGTAAACAAGGTCCAAATGGCCAAATCTCTTCAAGTATTCTAGTACCTTCTAATCCTTACTCCAACTATTCAAATACATTCTAGAAGTTTCTTAAGTCTAATTTAAACCTTATTTAAGCTCTAAGTCAATCCTCAATAGGCCCTATAGCTCCCATGTACAAGTGGTGATGAAAAGAACCTTCTACACTCTCGCCCTTGCCTTGTCCTTCCCTCTAGCTTTCAAATAAACCATAGGACACTTGATAGCATCCTAGCAACCCTCCAAAGCTATCCCAATAATTCAAACCATCAAAGGACATTTGAATATTCAAATCAATCCTCATTTTAACTTATGCTCTATCTCAATACTCCATCCCCCTAAGCCCCTCTAAGATTTCGTTCAAGCCTCCCATAGTTTCCTTCATATTTCCCCACCCAAATCTAGCCATCAAAAGTCACCGGCGACAAGCTCCCTAGCAAATTAAGGTCAAAATTCATATAGCTTGAAGAACTCAAGATATAGCGCATTTCATACCATAGGTTCTTTAGAATATTTGAGTGTGGACAAGCTACAGTTTCAAAGAGTCCAAAATCCCTCAAATCGAATGGTTAGATTCTCCAAAACTCAAAACCTAGGTCAAACACTTAGCACAAAATAACATTTTGAAAAGGGTTAACATCTCTCTGAGCCTTGTGTGCGATTCCTAGGCGATTCTAGGGTTTCTCCCTCGAGTTGTAGTTTTATGACCTCCTGGCTTGGTTTTTTTTTTGCAATTTCAGTTGTTTTCTTTAGTTTTTATTGATCCCATCTCTTTCGTGCGCTGATTTTGAGCTCCTCTTTGGTTTTTTGTGGGGGGTCCCAACTCCGTCGTCATCTCGCCTAATTTCCTCTTCTCTTTTGGAGGGTAAATCTCGATCTTTCAAAGATGTAGTCGTTGGTTCTTCATCATCAAAAATTAACTTTGTTCATTCATCTTTTAAGGGTTGTTCGGCCATTCTTTTTTAGGATTCGGTGGTTTTTCAGTTAGCCGCTCCCTACGCTTTAACTTTGGTTCGTAAATTTATGATGAGGAGGCTGAATCTTGATGTTATACAAAAGTTTTTCCTTAACCTAAAGCTCTCTGGATCTTTTCACATTGGTTTGCTTGATCAACAACATGTTGCTATCCAACTTTCAAATGATCTTGATTATAGCCACATATTTTCTCGTATATCGTATTATATTCAAGCATGTCAAATGTGTTTACTAAAATGGACTCCTAATTTTGATATTAGGGAGGAATCCCCTATAACCCCGGTTTGGATTTCTTTTCCTAACTTATGCTTACATTTTTTTAATCATCAAATTTTGTTTGGTATGGCCTCCTTCTTTGGTCGCCCTTTACAAACTGATGAAGCTACTGCTTCTGTGTCAAGGCTGTCAATTGCCAGAGTTTTGGTGGAGTTGGATGTCTATAAGAAACATCCTTTAGAAATTTGGATTGGGTATGAAGTCAAGGGTTATTTCCAAAAAGTTGAATTTGAGAATTTATCGATTTTTTGCTCTTTTTGTAAAATGAATGGGCATAGTATAAATGAATGTTTTCGGAAGCATCCTAACCTTCGTACATCTACAAACTCTGTGAAACAAATGAATAAGATGGTGAACCAGGATGTTTCTAATCCGGCTCTTCTATTGGGTAATACTACTAATCCTCCTCAATAAATTATGGGCCAGACCGTGGTGATTGAGAAGAATCAGTCTCCTCATATGCCTATTGAGGCCACCGATACTGATATTTTAACTAATGACCAGGGAGTTTCTGATATCATTTTAAATAATTCTAGTAGTGGTTATGCTCTTAATGTTTTACATAATTCTATTACTATTAAAGCTCAAAAGGATGTTAATGATGGGAATTCTTTATCTTGCATCATTAATCAAAATGTTTCTGATTCCAATGCTATAATACATTTTCATGATCAATCTTATTTATTAAATGAACAGGAATGTTGTTTGGAAGCTAATGGAAGTATAGAGGCTAATGGTGATACTCAGCTAGCCCTTTTAGAAGGTGATAAGAACAATATGCCATTAGAGTAAGGTGAAAAGAATGAAAGGACTTTAGAGGATTGAGAAATTGGTTCTATGGAACTCGGCCCGTTACCTTATTCCTGCTTTAAAGAATCCTTTATGAAGGCTTCTGAGAATTGGGAGGATGATGGTAGGTTTATGGAGGATGACTGTTTGAATTTATACATAGATTATTCTAATGATAGTAAGGCTCCTTCAACTCTTAATTATAATAATGATAATGAGGAAATGCATATTGCTACCAAATGCTATGCTAAGGATGATAATGATACTAGCTTTATTAAATTTTAGAGTAAAAGAGGGAGGAAGCCAAAGCATATATCTTTGTAACCTCCTACAAAAACTCCTAGAAATACTCGTTCAACTACTTCTCATTAATCTTTATTTATATTTAGTACCATTATTTGGAATTTTAGGGGCATTGATTTTCCGTCTTCTAGGATTCGTGTCAAAAATTTATGTCATGTTCACCATATCTCTATTCTTATTTTACTGGAACCCTTATTCCTGCTTTTAGACTGCTTAATACCTCTCATTTTTTGGGTTTTAATCATGCTATTTCTACTATAGCAAACAAAATATGGGTTTTTTTTGGAAAAATCCTATTAACATTAATATTATTGGATATTTTATTCAAGTTTTGCATTATAAAATTAAAGCTTTTAACTTTCATTGTTGTGCATCTTTTGTGTATGCTTCCTCCTCTCTTTACATTATTGTGGGATCAGCTTATGAATTTCATAGTATATGTCATTTGCCTTGGTTGGTTGGTGGTGACTTTAATGACATCTCTACCCCTTCTAAATGGATTGGGGGGTCTTTCCCTTCTTATCGCTCTATGTCAGATTTTAATAACATGATTTTGTCTTGTAATTTGATTGATATTGGTTTTATTGGGAATAGATTTACCTGGAATAAGGGTCACTTAAGGAAAAATTCTTGATCGTGTGCTTTTTAATGACTCTTGGATTAACTCTATTGATTTCACTAATGTGCATCATCTTAGTAGAACTTTATCTGATCATTATCACCTGCTTATTAATATTAAAAATAGACACTACTACACCTCTTCTCACTTTAGATTCCAAAATATGTGGTTACTTAATAACTCTTTTTTGATGTTTTTAATAATAACTGGCAAGCTCTTTTACATCATGATAACTCTATTTTTGATATGAAAAGACTTTGGCTTAAGCTTAAGAGGTTGAAGCAAGTTTTGAATTGGTGAAATCATAATGTATTCAGAAATATCTTTACTAATATTTTAGATGTTGAACAATGTGTTTCTTATTATGGGAATCTTTGTCAGATTAATCTTTCTGATGCTGATTTTTTCTTGTTAAAGTAGTCCAAACTTGATCTTTTTAACTTTTAAGCTAAGGAAGTGCTCTTTTGGAAATAGAAAGCTGCTGCTAAGCACTTGACTGAGGGTGATAATAATACTAAGTACTTTCATGTTTTAACCAATAGAAAGAGGAATAAGAATAGCATTATTTCCATCCAAAGGGAGGATGGCTCCTATTCTGACAACCCTGTTAAGATTGTTAATTTAGCTGTGGATCATTTTCAAAGTCATTTTAATAAAATTTCTAATCTTATGCAGGTTATGGACCATTCTTTTATTCCCAATCTTATTTTCTAGGAGGATAATGATTCTTTTTCTAGGCCTCCCTCTTTAGAGGAGTTTAAAGATACTTTGTTGGGCATGAATAGTGATTCTGTGGTGGGTCTTGATGATTTCACGACTCTTTTCTTTCAAAAATATTGGAATATTATTCATAATGATATATTTTCTACTAGTTTGGATTTTTTGCTGGTAACTATATTCCAAAATTTTTAACTTCTACTTCATTAGAGCTTATTCCTAAAAATAATTCTGTTCAAACTTGGAATGATTTTAGTCCTATTAGCCTTTGTACATTCTTTAACAAATTAGTTTCTAAAATTATTTATAATTTTCTTTCTTTAATTTTACCTAAAATTATTTCTGCTTATCAAATGGGTTTTGTGAAAGGTAGGGCCATCATGAATAATATTCTTTTGGCTCAAAAATTAAGTCAGGATTTGGATGTTCTGGTTAGAGGGGGTAATGTAATTTTGAATATGGATATTTCTAAGGCTTATGACAATATTAATTGGAATTTCATTTACTTTATGCTGGAGCTTTTTGGCTTTAACTCTATGTTTATTAATCTTATTAAGAATTTCATTGAAAATGTTTATTTTTCCATCATTCTTAATGGGTCCAATCAAGTTTTTTTCAAATCTTCTCATGGCTTAAGATAGGGTCATCCAATTTCCCCTGCTCTTTTTATTATTGCGGCTGAGTTTATGTTTAGGGGCCTCTCTAATTTTTTCAGTTAAATCTTGGGCTTTACTTTAGAACTTTGGGAGGTTTCCATATTTCCCATTTATGCTTTGTCAATGACTTTAATGTGTTTACTAATGCTACTATCAGTAGAATTCATAAAATTATGGAGTTTTTTAATACCATTGAGATGGTTAGTGACCTATCTTTCGGTAAAAAGAAATGATCCTTTATTGCTTCTAAGAGGATTCCCAATGAGCGGGTGTTAGCTCTTAAAGATGCTATTGGTTTTACTCATTCTACCTTGCCTATCAAAAATCTTGGTGTTCCGCTATTTAAAGGTAGAAGACATACTTTTTTGTTTGATGATCTTATTGCTTCTGTGCAGAATAAGCTTTTATCTTGGGACTCTAATTTTCTTAGTTTTGGTTGTAGAGTGACTCTGATCAAGAGTGTTCTTTGTGCTTTACCTATTTATATGTTTCAAACTATTTTTCCTACTCACGTTGTTTGAAATATGATCCACAAGTTGATTAATAAGTTCTTTTGGAAAGGTACTTCTTCTTCTTCTAAAATTACTTTGGCTTCTTAGGATAAGTGTTGTGGTGTTTTGGTTGAAGGTGCTCTTGGCTGCAAAACTTTATATGACCTTGCTAAGGCCTTCTCCTTTAAACTTTGGTATAATTTACACTCTAAAGAGTCTCTTTGGGCTAAGTTTAGGACTTCTAAATATTGTGTTGGTAACCATTCAACCAATATCTCTCCTAAAAATGGGGACTCTAAAGTTTGGAAGAGGCTTTGCAAGATCAAATGGGTGGTGGAGCCCATTATTTCTTGGGGGCTTAGTGATTGGGGGCTTAGTGAAGGTAACATTTTTTTCTGGCAAGATAAATGGCTTGGTAATGATTTTATCAATTCTATCCTTAATTCTACATCTTCTGCATCGGTTAAAGCTAATTTTTCTTCAATGATAATTGTTGGGACTATGTTAAACTCTCTCTTTGATTCCTGATTGTATTATCCTCCGTATTTTAGACCTTCCTATTAATACTTCTTCCAAAGATATTATTTTATGTGACTTATCTACTGATGGTAGTTTTCAACTTAAGAATGTGTGGCACTCCTTTAGAGATAAAGGCAACATTGATGATATTTATTCCAATATTTGGCATAAGAGCATCCCCTCTACGATTTCTATGTTTGTGTGGAGAGTTTTACATAGATTTATTCCTACAGAGGACAATCTCATTAAAAAGGGTTTTAGTTTAGCCTCTAAATGTCAATGCTATTTTCACATGGAGAATATGCATCATGTTTTTGTTTCTAACCCTGTGGCTATTAGAACTTGGGTTTATTTTGATGATATATTTCAGGTTAATTATTTTAATGCACATCTCTCTCTTTATTCTTTACTTAAGTCTTAGTTTATTGATATTAAAGGTCATATTCGCAATGATATACCTTCCCTCATTCTTTAGTTTCTTTGGCTGGAGAGGAATAACTCCATTTTAAATGGAGTGAAAATGAACCATCTCAATGTTATCCAAAGGGTGAAGGATAAGATTTTAGCTTTGGTGGCTGTTAACTTGATTTCCATTAAGAGCTTTAAAAATTGTTATAATGTCAGTAACGCTTTAGGGGTTAATTGGGAGGGAGCTTCCTCTGCTCGTAATGTTATTCATTGGAACAAGTCCCATCCTAACTTCTTTAAATTGAATGTTGATGGGCATATCTCTGATTCTATAGCTGGCTATGGTGGCCTTATTCAGGATAGTAATGACCATCTTATTGTTAACTTTGCAGGCCCGATGCATAATGGTAAAATGATATTGTTCTTATGAGGGCTATTCTTTATGGTATTCAATTATGCATCCCTTAATTTAATTAATTTGTATATTAAATTTAATTATGCCGTGAACATTATTCCTTTACAGCATATGGATGAGGTTTTTTGTAACCCAAATAATTTCTATCTTTTGAGGGAAATTAAAAGTCTTTTGCTATTTATCAATTCGTCTTTTTGCCATGTTAGTAAAGCTGGTAATTCTTGTGCCTCTTGGCTTGCTAATTGGGGTTGTAGTCTTGAGTGTTTTAATGATGTTATTTAGTCTACTATTCCTGCCCCTCTTAAAGGTTTGCTTTACCTGGATGCATGTGGGACTCCTTATGTTAGTTCGTGATTCTTTTTCATGTTGTTGGTTGTCATGGTTGGTCTTTCCTGGGGCTACTTGTGTTAGCTGGGCTTTTATGCCTTTTGGCTCTATTGGGCTTTTCTATTGGCCTTCTGGAGTCTTTTGTCTTTTTAGATTTTTCCTTGGTGCTTTTGTTTTGTTGGTTGGAGTTATGTTGGCTAATGGTATTGTTGGAGATTCAGCTTCTTTTTTGATGATAGGGTACATTGCTGGATTGTTCTCTTCTCTCTATTGGTTGTGCCTTTCTCTTGTTTTGGGGTATCCTGTGTTGCTTCTGCTGCACTTGGTTTGCTCAAGTGTGGGTTATTGGTGGCTGGCATTTTGATGAGTTTCCATGTTTAAATTATATCTTTGTGATTTTTTTTTGTAGTTATATTTTCCCTCCTTTTTATGATAATATTTTGGAGGCTTTCTTTATCTTGTTGAGGATGGTTTCCCTTATGGTTTTTATGGTTTATTTTTCTGGGTTTTGGATGTCTTGTTTGGTTTCCTCCCTATGTCTAGTGGGACTGTTTGACGATCTGGCATTCTTGGGTTTTTCAGTTGTTCAGGGGGATTCATTTTACTCCTAGATGCTTTTTTGGCTTGACCTACTCTGGTTTCTCTTATTGGTTCTACTGGAGGCTGGTTTTTGTTCTGGATGTTGGGGAACTTTATTGGATTGGTTCTTTTTCTCTGATAGTTGTGCCTATTTTCTTTCTTTGGGGCATTTTGTGCTGTTGCTATATCCCTTGCTTTTTTCCATAGTTGGGTTTTTGATGGCTGGCATTTTGAGGCTTTTCCTTGTAAAGCTAATGTTGTTGTGAATTTTGACTGGAGGAATGATCTTAATGGTTTTGATGCTGAAGGTTAGTCCCTTTATTGCACTCCTATCTGTTTGGGTGATGGGGGTTATGGTGGGGCTCTGGCTGGGTGTTTATCTTATATTGCTGGGTTTGTTCAATGTTGTTGCTGGTGGTATTTTGTCTTTATCCTTCTTTCGGGCCCTTGGCTCCTCTCTAGCTCGTTCCAGATTATCTGCTGGGTTGCTGGGGGGAACGTTTCTGTCTAGAATTTTTGTGTTATTATGTGGTGCTATAGGTTTATCTGGATGTGGTAGTTGGCCCCTATTAATTATGTTTGGTTTATAATTAACCTGTCTTATGCTTTTGGTAATCTGTGGATGAGTGGGTGGAAGTTATCTGTGGATATTTGGATTGGCTCCTCTGCTAGGATTCAGTGGCTTGTGGTCTATCCTAATGAAGCTGTTATTAATGAGAGTTTTTTGAGCTCTATTAGTCTGAATTCTTTGACTGGCTTTACTTGGAACATTTTCATTTTTTGTGTCTATTTCTCTAATTACAGCTCCTTTTTTGACAATTATTCTACTAATTTTCTTTTTTGGTGTAGTTCATTCTTTTGCATTTTTTCTTTTTTGCAGGAGTACCTGAATAGGAATGTGTTCCAATTTTTTGTCAGAAGGATTAGGCTTATTGGTATTCATTATTTCCTTCTTTTTGGATGCTTGACTATAACATCAATAGAATGTTACTAGGGTTCCTTGTATTTTTTTTTTGTAGTGGAGAAAATTGGCTTGTAGGTTTTCTTTTACTTTGTTTTATAACACGTAATCGCAGTAGTGAGCTGAATTTTTCCCTAAGGACTCTGTAACCTATTTTTTATATTCACATGTAGGCCCCTCTGTGGGTTTTAATTAAAAAAAAACATTTCAAAAAGTGATAATAAGAAATAATTTATCCTAAGAGGTAAAATGATGTTGGAGAGCACTTGCTTCAACCTTGTTGATGCAGATAATCTTCTTCTTGACATGCAATAACAATTTTGATGATGGCTGGTAGGAAAGGTAGACAGTCTTCTCCCTGATCCAATGGGATTAGCGAAGGTAGGATGGCTTCTAGGGATGGTAACTATTGAAAAGTTTTGAAAGGCCAGAGTCTTGAGGCTTACGAGAAGGTTTTGATGGGCTTCCAACTAGTTGATTCAGAGCTTTTAGCTGTAGGCGTTTCTTTTGAGGAGCATGAGTGTTGGTGGAATTTTGAAAACATGTTTTGAAAATATTAGTTTTTGTTTGGGAATTTTGAAATTGAGATTTAATTCTAATTCTATAAGTCGAATCAACTCGCTAGGAAAAGTATATCACCCCGAAAGGAGAAAATAAAATTCCACAACGGTGTTCAGGCTTAGAATTATGTAATTCGTCTTGAATATCACGGCTAGATTCTAAATAGAACTCGGCACGGCCCCGAGGGGACGAGGTAGAGTTCAACTAAATAATCTAGTTATGATACTCAAGGAGTATGATTGGCGAATTCATATCCAAAGCCTTATCAAAGAAAGATGTA
>NW_021319384.1:122783-155247 GCF_001605985.2 Dendrobium catenatum
AGTATCCAAATCATTTACAATCATGTGGTGATTGTTAATGAATGGATAGGGGCAAGGCTAGATCAAAGGTGGAATCAAAGTCTAAGTTAAAATTTGGATTCTCACGTGGATTGAATCAAAATTTGGGTATGTTTGAAATTTGAATTAATTGGGATTTGAGTTGAATGAATCTTGAGATTCAAATTAATCAAGGATAGGAATTAAATTGAAGTTGGAGTTGATCAAAGGTAGGAATTGATTTGAGGTTGAAGTTGATCAAGGGTAGGGATTAATTTGAGTCTAGATTGATCCTAAGATCTAGAGGGGTTCTAAGATCTAGAGTCTAAGGGAATCCTAGGCTCTAGAATGGATCCTAAGGTCTGGCTCTAGGAAAGGACCTTAAGATCTAGAGTAGATCCTGGGATCTAGAATTAATCTGGGGTTTGGAAGGGCCTTAGTGACCTCATACAAAAATGAGGTCAATAATGAGCTACTCTCTAAGGTTGATACCTAGTTTTGTGTGATAACTTTTGAGCTTGATCAGAACATCTCTTTCTTTCATCAGGACCTCGACTCCTCCATCCATTTGTATAGATCAGAGCATATCAAGTCAGATTGACTTGACATGCATCATGAGGCTTCATTAAGGTATGTTCAAGCCTATTCCCCTATTTATGAGCTTTAATTGGACATCATACTGCATGTTTATTTTTCTGATCCGAACATCCAGAGTGTGGATGGCATGAATGATCTAATAGTATTCAAGTGTAATGTAGATTATGGATGCAATTGTGTGAATAGTTTGGATGGATGGGTGGATTCCTATAGGGTTAACTCCTCAATTGCTACTGCTCAGGAACCTCTAGTTAAAAAAAATAACATACCAGCTATTTGTGTTAATGTTTCAGACCTTGGGAGCAGTTGGAGTAGAATTTTAGCAACTTTCAAGCAAACATAATTTTCTAAAATAGGCTAGGGTGTTTGGTAAGCGAAGTCCAGGCCATCTTACTTGGAGGAAGCCCTCTTATACTCCTTTAGACAAGGTTCTCAAACAAGAGGTACTTGATGAGGATGGAATTTCTTTGAGCATCAACTTTGTCAAAGTTCAAAAAATTATTTCTAAATTGGAATGTGCTATATTTGGGAAACTTCTAAGCAAGCGAATCTCCTTTGCTTGGCTCCAAGGTAAATTATCTAGGTGATGGTCTATTGTTGGGGAATTTCATTTGATCACCATTACTCCAAATTGCTTTATTTATATTTTTCAAAGCCTAAAGCTCATGATATCATCCTTAGGGGTGGTCCTTGGATTGTGGCAGATGAAAAATTGGCCTTGATTGGTGGTCATGTTCATTTTCTCTTGAGGATATGAAGGGGTTCATCTCGCCTATTTAGGTCCAGTTTCCTCGGCTTCCACTGATGTATCGTGATACTTCTAATATTTCCTATATGGCTGCTATGACTGGAGAACCTCTTTGGATGGATGAACAATCATCCTCTTTGGGTCAAAGTTCCCATGTTAGAGTGTGTCTACATTGATCTTGCATAGAAACTCTTCCTAGGCTTTTGGATTAAGGGCCTAAATGGAAGATTTTTTAAAATAGTTGAGTATGAGGGCCTTTCTAATCTTTGTTTCCATTGTGGAATTAGTGGCCATAAAGAGGAGTCTTGCCCTTATAAGACTAAGCTATAGCTTGTTAACAACACTCTTCAATCTTCAGCTATGGATGTATAGAATCCAATTATTCCTCTGCATACTGAGCAGTCTGATTCTCCCTCTTCCCAACCTTCAAACTAATTGGAAACTTGGAATGTTATCACTAGAAGGTAAAGTCCTAATCAGAAAGGCCATCTTCCCACCAACCCTTCTAAAGGTCATGAAATGAGATGCCCCTTTCCCACGTCAACTGATTCAAACCCAGAGCCTATTATCTTCACTGCTCAAAAACCTTAACACCAGGATATCTCTAACGACAGGCTAAACCTCTCCAAGACAAAAATATAGAATCCTTCAGAAAGAATTACAGTAACTGGGGGCTGTCACTACTGTCCCACAAAAGATGAAAATAGCAACTAATGAGATCTTGGGCAGGGATTTTGGGCCCCTTAAATGATCATTGTTGAGGTTTTCTTGGGTGTATTGTGCTTCTACAATACCATGGGGGAAACTTCATTTTCAGATGAGGGGTTTTTTCTTTGCTCCTATCTTTTTTTTTATTCTTTTCTTTGGTTTTCTTTGTCTACCTCCCCTTTTGTGTTTGGGAGGCTTAGTAGTTTTTTTCTTCTTGTATGTACATTTTTTGTACCCCTCTTCTTGTTCTAATGGAATATTTTTTTTTGGGGTAAGAAAAACATTTTGAAAAGTAATTTTTAAGTTGTAAGGTCATGCCCCTATGATTTCTATTGATAAATTGAATATAGGTTTAAAGTTTTATCATATTTGGTTTACCAGATCAAGAGAGTGAGATAAAAAACCCATCCTAGGTTTCTTTCGTAACATGTATGAGATGCACGTTTTTTTGGACTATTGATCGTGCGATCAACGATCCAGATGAAGTAGTTTCATGGTTGTGCCTAACTGCACATTTGATTTCATGGTTGATATCGCTTTCCGGTTGAATCTGAACCATTCATTTCCAAATGCAGAAGATCCAATGGCAGGATACGAGCGGTGACGTGGTTAAAGCAAAACTGTGTCGTACATGCCGCCACTGTAATCATTGGAAATGATTATGCAACGATGCAATCATTGCAAATGATTGGCTATGGTTTGCCAATGATCCGGCCAATCTGCTTATGCCATGTGTCCTCCCTCAATCATCGGTGTTGTTAGAACTTTAAAATAATTTTAATTTGTTTTTACTTAGAACTTTAAAAATGATTAAAAATTCAATTTAAATTAATAAAATCCATATTATATATAAAAATACTTAGATTTTAAAATACTTTAATTTAAATTTAATATTAATTTAAATTGTTTTATATATTTTAAATTATTCTAAATATAAAAAATTTAATATCTTTAACTAATATTTAATAAAAGAATTAAAATATTATCAAATTTAAGTAATATATTTAAATATATATATTATCCGACTTTTACAAAATTAATAGTTTAAAATTTATTTTGACTTAATTTAAAAATTATTTTAAAATTAAAATTTAGGAAAATTTTAGAAATTAAAATATGCATGCAATAGGCATGAGATTTGAACTATTTAAACATAGTAATTCCCTATACCTTAGGAAAATTTCTCATTGATTTTAAAACTCATTAAGCCACTTAATTAATTAATAGGATCAATCCATTAATTAAACTTTAAAACTTCTAAAAATTATAATACAAAAAATTTAAATTTTAAAAATTATAAATAATACCTCAAACTAACCAAAATTCAACTCTTGATAAGAGAAAAAGAAAAGTCCCTTGAGTTGATATCAATTTTAAGATTAATTTAATTTTAAGTAAAAAATAATTTTTAATTAATTTAATTAATTAAAAAGAATTAAAAAAATTATATAAAGGTCTCAAACACTAAAAAACACCTTCTTAGGTCATTTCTAACATTTGGAGGTGATTTCATGAAGTTTGGAGTTCATTTGGATACAAATCATTAAAATCATTCTAATTAAATTATTTTTAAAATTTAAATAAATACCCAAAATTTGATAAATCATAACTAATTTCAAATTGAGCCTACTCAAAGGCTTTCGACTCCATTTGGGGTCTAATATTTATTAAAAATATCAAACAATAAAAAATATCTCAAAATTAAAAGGTTAACTTTTTGGTCAACCTTTTATCAAAATTTTAACTCAAACTTTAAAAATATATAACTAAATGTAGACAAATCTAAATCTAGCAAATTTAGTATCTAATATTATTATTATGTAATCCGGGCCTACAAGGCTATTAAATTAGCCTCAATAAAGGTGAAATAAACTTCAAGGCCCTTGTGCGCAATAAATGTAGTAGCCATTTAACATTTAAAATATATCTTAAGGTTAATTTTAAATCATTAATATTTAAACTTTAAATAAACTCCCCTTAAGCCTTTCAACCAACCAAAACATCAAAAAACTTTAACGAATTATCCTATATAGGACATATCCAAACTATACAACCTACCTCGCACACTTTGGATGATTTGTTAGGACAACCAACTATAGTCTTAGGCTAGGCCAGTGTTTTACTTTTCTGCTGTTGTATGCAGGGTTTTTTTTACCTTTCATTACATGCTGGTTGTTAGATGTAGTTAATTGATGTGATTATTTATTTAATCTTTATAATCTATAAATTCATGTGATGGGTGCTAAAATATCTTCCATACGAACAATTCAAAAAATTTATCTGTTATAATGGGACAAATTGGTACACACCCATTTTATACTATAATTGGTATCAATAAGAAACTAATTTTGTATAGTACGATCAATACATAAAATGGTGAGTTCATTTGGGATGAATTGGTACGTATCCATTTCATACTCTAGACATCATTCATACGAACCAATGTTCGTATAGTATGAACAATTCAAAAAACAATTTCTAAGGCATGATTCAATTAACTTCTTTCTCGAGGAACACATAGGTCAATCCATCTAGAATGATTATAAAATAGTACAACATGGTTAGTTTTAAAACTAGAAGTTTTGACTCGCTCCCCCAGTGTGCATGAATACCTAATTATAATCACACTCTCTCAGACTCAAGAAAAATAGAAAAAGTATAGACTTCAATTATAATAAATTCTAATCTAATTTATCTTGAAGTCTTCAATAGTCTAGAGTATGATTTTCCTAAAATATTAGTACACATAAACAACACAAACAAAATTTTCTAATATATGTTAAGAGAAACAGTAATACACATAATAAGATTTTTCTAGCATCAAAAACTCACATGATATAAAAACATAATTTTGTAAGCTAAGTTGCAACAATCTCCCCCTTTTTTATGATAGAAAAACATTTATTATTTGAGTTAACAATTAAAGCAAAACTTTTCCTTAGCTCCTCCTAAATGAATGACCAATTTAAAATAAGGATGTCCAATGAAAATTAGAGAACACAACAACTAAATAAAAGACCCAAAAATTTAAATAACAAAAACAAAAACTTAAACAACACACTAACGCAATCATACACACACATCATAAACTTCACAAAAAATCACACACATCACAAAAAAATATAAAAAACATCAAACATGAAACAAATAATACATTACATCAAACAATATCATGACTCCCCCTTTTGATAATAACAAAAATGGACGAACCTCTTAAAATGATAAATTTCTATGTGTAATTCAAAATAGTTGATAAAGAAGAAGATTTTAAACTAATTACAAATACAAGAGTAAATTCCTATTGCTAAAAAGAAAAAAAATAACTTTTAAATCAAAGAATAACTTAGATAAGAAAAATAAACCAGGTTCACTGTTCATTATAAACAAATTAAATAAAAATGATTACTGTAAAAAATAATGAAATAAAGATTAATTAATTTATAATTCAATAATGAAGATGATTGTCGATTATATAGATTTGGATTAGAGATAGAATAATAACAGAAATAATAATATGAATTTTTTAATTGGCGACATTGCGCATATTTTTAATTATTTATGGCACATTTTATGCATCTATTTTACACCGGCTAATTTTGTGTCTCTTTTCACTTTCTGAATATTGCGCATCTTTTTAATTTTTGCACGCTTTGTGCATTCTTTTGTTTTCTCATTCTCTTTGGAAAGAAAAGTGTTGTCCCTACTAGATCAGGAGGATGAGCACTTAGAAGTGCGAGGTCGTTTGCTACTGCTAGTCATTCCTAAGATTTAGACTCGAGAGGGTTTGAATACAAAAGAGAATTTGAAGAAAAACTTATCCAAGACCCTTCTATTTTAAAAAAAATGACCTATCATACATTACAAAATTGAGATTGTGCGTATAATTTTAAAATCATATGAGATGAAAAAGTTTCATACATACGAATAGAAACGACCAAAAATGAAAAGGCTTTTTAAAAAATGCCATTTTTAAGGCATCATTTCGTATAGACCTTTTGACTAAACGATAGTAAAGATGAACATGTTTTCTTCTGGGATGATCATAAAATTAAATATTTTTTTATGACAATTAGGTTTGTCCATATGAAAACTAACAATAGGATTATACAGATAAAATATGATTTCGTACGTATGATCAGATAAAATAATTGAACATTTGGATAACCATCCCAAATCATAAAAACAAAACAACACAATTTGTATAGATGATGACGACATTGTACAGTACAAAAATCTTTGAAAAACTCAATTTTGTGTGCTCAACTCAAAAACCTACCATGCATATGCTATAGAATTTGTATAGTACAAAAATTTTTGTACTTTATAAAGAAAACACTTAAAACAAGATATAATAAACCTAAAAACTTTTCAAACAAAATGACATGCTTCTAGTAAAATAAAAAACAAAACAAAAGACACAAAACTAAACAAACAAAAATAAACAACAAGAGAAAATAAACAAACATATAATTACACAACAAATTAAGTTTGTAGAATTTTAATTTAAGCATTAAGATCAATCACACCTAATCTAGTTCTTAAAGGGCTAAACATTTCAAAAGCCAATGGAAAGTTGATTCTAGTAGCAACATAATGCAATTCAATTTCTCCCTAAGCTACATGATCTCTAATGAAGTGATACCTTATATCAATATGTTTGGTTCTAAAATATTAAATAGGATTATTTGAAATACATATGACATTGGTATTATCACAAAAAAATCAAAATGGTGCCAATTAAAAATCCTAAGTCAATCAGTTCTTATTTTAATCAAAGAAATTATGCCACATAACTACCAAAGGCAATGTATTCTACTTTAGTAGTAGATTGGGCTACTGAATTCTATTTTCTACTTGTTAAGAGAGTTGCTACTTGCATGTTTTACATTCTTGCAACTTGTATAGTTTTAATGATTTCAAATATTATTATTTTATGTGTAGTTATCACCTAACACTTTTTGAAAGAGTTGTTTTTTCTCTTGTGTGTACTAACATTTCAGGAAAATCAAACTCCAGACTACAAAGACTTCAAATCAAATTCAGCATGAGATATATTGTGTATTTAAAGCTTGTATTTTTCTTTGAATTAAGTTTGAGAGTGAGTGATTGTAATTGAATGAATAAACACACACACTTAAGGAGATCTTAAAAAATTTGTACTGATCGTATGAGATGAATATAGTTTGTACGGGACGATCAGGTCAGTTATCTCCTTGTAAGAGCAGTGGAACAAACAGGAATTGAAGAAAATTTTTTTATGTCCTAATAGTCCAGGACGAAGTGTATTTGTCCCAGGACGAAATGTTCTCTGGAAAATTTTCATTCAGACGAAATTTATAATCGTTTCAGGATGAGTTACTCTCCGGAGTATTTTCGTCCAGGACGAAGTGTGGACGAATCTCCTTTGGAGAATTTTTGTTCAGATGAAATTTATAATTGTGCCGGGATGAGTTGCTCTCTGGAAAAATTTCATGCAGATGAACCCATATTCGTCGCAGGATGAAGTGAACCGACTCTGAAGATTTTTTTGAAGTTCTACAGTTTTTGGGAACCGACCTATGGAATAACCGTTCATACCAGACAAACCTAGTTCGTATGGGATGATACTCGGGTATAATTTCAGTTCATACTAATATACATTTGGTTCATTTCCACACACTTAAGTAAAATTGTCCAAGATGATCCATGATCGTACGGGACGATCCACTGCTGATAGACTTGAAAATTTGTAGTTTTTGGACAGTTTTTCTTGTCTTTCTTATAAATAGTCCAATTTAGACTGCCACTTAATCTTTTTGCCTACTGATCTTTGTACCTATTGAAAGAAGAGTCAAGGAGAGAGTGTAAGAGAATATTTAAAGGAGATTTCTTATCATTGGAGCTTGAAGGTTTCACTTGGTACTCAAAGGTAAGAGTCTTTACTCTTGGATTGTGATTACTTCACTCTTTTCTCTCTTCCTTCTAGATTTCTTGTAAAGAAGATCTGTTAAGGAGATCTGGTTCTCTGCCGATACTAGGAGAATGTGAAAGGACGTCTGATTCTTTACTGACACTTGGAAAGTGTGAACAGCTGAGGGTTCTCTGCCCATACTAGGAGAGTGTGAAAGAACGAAGGGTTCTCTGCCCACAATAGGAGATTGTGAAAGGATGAAGGGTTCTCTGCCTACACCGGGAGAGTGTAAAAGAATGACGGTTCTCTGCCAATACTGGGGATAATGTGAAAGGATGACGGTTCTCTGCCGCACCAAGTAGTGGTGGAAAGAGTGTTTGTAAAGGCTTCTTCGCCTTGCTGTGGGTGCAATAGGAGAGTCACTAGTGGTATTAGTGCAATACTCATAGGGTGCCTCAGGGGAGTGGATGTAGGTCTGGTTTTGACCGAACTACTATAAATCTCGTGTCTTTATTTTTCCGCTGCTTTTTATTTTTTGTGTTTTTACTTTTAATACTGTGGTTGAAAAATGTTTTCTAGAAAATTCACTAAAGTTTTATTTTCGTTTCCTAATTTAACAAGAGGGTTAAATTTTTTTTTAATTGTCAATTCACCATTCTCTTGGTTAGCCGTGGGACATAAGCTTAGGTTTAACAACTTAATTCATAGTAAACAAGTTTCAACAAGTGGTATCAGAGCTTTGTTTCAAAATCATAAGTTTAGACTACTTTTTTATTAACGTAGATGGCTACATTTGAAAATCGAAATATGCCAGAGGGTTATTCTATAATTATACCTCCCCTGTTTGATAATATACCTTTTAATTTTTAGAAAACACGCTTGTCTATATTTTTACAGTCACTTGATTACCATATGTGGATCTTAGTTCAGGGAGGGTATACAAATCCAACTAGACTAGTTGAAAGAGTTAGAGTTGAAACACCTTTTGTAGACTGGACAGTAGAAGAACGTGACTTAGCACAACTAAATGCCAAATGCTTGAATAATTTCTTTTGTGCTTTAAAATCAGAAGACTAGATACGAGTTTTCACTTAAAAAAGTGGGAAGGAAATATGGGATAGAATTTGTATAACTTATGAGGGGATTAATGACGTTAAGTAATCTAGACTTAATATCTTATTGTATGATTATGAAATATTTCGAATGAAACCAAATGAATCCATTTCTGATATGTACACAAGATTCACACAAATAGTCACCTCTTTGCATGCACTGGGTAGGGAACTAACGAATGCTAAAATGGTTAATAAGATTCTTCATTGTTTGCCTATTGCTTATGATGCTAAAATTACTGTAATTACAGAGTCTAAAGATCTAAATATTTACTCTATTGACAATATTCTTATTTTGATAATTATTTACGAGCAAGGAGTTAGCCAAAGAAAGATTGATGTAGGTGAACCACGAAGGGAGAAAAAAATTTGGAGATAGAAAACCCTTTGCCTAGAGATTTGAGATTTTCTAAAAACCATCTAAGGGAACTGATTATAGGTGAACCTAGTGAGGGTGTAAGGACTAGGCATGGATTAAACAAAGAAGTCAATCATTCATCCTTCATTTCAACAATAGAACTCACAAATATTGATCAAGCACTTTCGGATGAATTTTTGATTTTGTCCATGCAAGAAGATTTGAATCAATTTGTACGAAATAAAGTTTGGGAATTAACTACAAGGCCAAAGGATCAAAGTGTAGTTGGAACTAAGTGGGTATTCAAAAACAAAATGAATGACTCGGGAGTAGTCATTAGAAATAAGGCTAGATTAGTTGCTAAGGGGTATAATCAGATTGAAGGGATTAATTTCGAGGAGACTTTTTCTCCTGTAGATAGACTTCAAGCAATTAGGATTTTGCTAAATTTTGCCTGTTTTAGAGGAATTAAACTGTACCAAATGGATGTAAAAAGTGTCTTTTTAAATGGGGTAATTCAAGAATTATTTTTTGTAGAACAACCACCAGGTTTTAAAAATTCTAAATACCCAAATCATGTTTTTAAGTTGAAAAATGCATTATATGAATTGAAATAGGCAGCTAGGGCTTATTATGAGAGGTTGAGCACCTTCTTACTTGAAAGATCTTTTAAAAAAGGAAGTGTGGATACAACTTTCTTTTTGAAGAAATGTGAAAAGGATATACTCATTGTTCAAATTTATGTAGATAATATCATTTTTAGATCTTCAAATAAAAATCTTTGTGATAAATTTTCTAAAATAATGAGTAGTGAATTTGAAATGAGTCTAATGTGAGATTTAAATTACTTTCTAGGATTTAGTATTAAGCAAATTGAGGAAGGTACATTTCTTAGTCAGACAAAATATGTTAAGGTTATCCTCAAAAAGTATGAAATAGACAATGTTAAACATGTTAGTACACCAATGAGTTCCTCAGTTCAGTTCGATAAGGACTCTAAGGGAAAATCTTTTCATCAAAAGAAATTTAGAGGGATAATTAGTTATTTACTTTACTTAACTACTAGCCGACTCGATATCATGTTTAGTGTTTACTTATGTGCTAGATTTCAATTAGATCCAAAAGAATCACATTTGACAGCATTGAAAATGATTTTAAGATATATGTTAGGAACTCAGAATTTAGGAATTTGGTATCTTAAGTTTAGCTCTTCATTTGAAATAATTGGTTATTCAGATTCTGACTTTGCAGGTTATATGGTGGATAGAAAGAGAACTTCTGGAACATGTCAATTTATTGGAAATTCTCTAGTCTCTTGGTCCAGTAGAAAACAAAATTTAGTAGCCCTATCTACTGCATAAGCTGAATACATTATATTAGGAAGTTGTGTGGCACAAGTACTTTGGTTGAAATAATAGTTGATTGATTTAGGATTAACTATAGGCACTATTCAAATTTATTGTGATAACACTAGTGCTATTTGAATTTCTAGAAATCTTATTCAACATTCAAGAATCAAACATATAGACATAAGGCATAATTTCATAAGGGATCATGTATCCAAAGGAAAAATTGAACTCACTCATGTTTCTACTGAAAATCAACTTGTAGACATTTTTATAAAACCTTTAGCCTTTGATACTTTCAGTGCATTAAGAACAAGGCTTGGTGTGATTGATTTGAATGCTTAATTAAAAATGTTTTTGCAACATTGATGTTTGTTTTTCTAGTTAATGTTTTTATGTGTTTTTTTATGTGTTTGTGAACTTGTATGTGTAATTTTCTTTATTTAGTATTTGTGTTCTTCGTTTTTCAATGAGTTTTTTTTGTGTGTTTGTGTTTTAGTTTTAATTGAATTCATGATTTAAAATTTTTTAGTGTCCATCGTCCGGGACAAAATTTTTTCGTACGGGACGATTTGTGTAGTGTATCTAATTGTTAGATTTTGAACCGTTTGCATGCAATTTTCAATTTTTAATTATCACTTTGTCTATACGATCATCACGATCGTCCGGGATGAAATGTTTTTCAAACGACGGGATGAATGAATAAAATAGTTGAATGGATAAGGTAGTTGTTAATACAAACTTCGTACGGACGAACCTTTGGTTCGTCCGGATGAACACATGTCAGTTTGATGTAGGGGACGAATTTAACTGCTTTTAAAATGATCATAAGTATTGATAGTCCTAGGACGCAGTCTGGTCAAAAGTCTACACGAAAGGATGCTTCGTAAGTTGTGTTGATTATGAAAAGCCATTTCATTTTGATGCATTGGTTCGTCCATATGAAATTTTTTCGTACGGGATGAATCGAAAAGTTTGTATGGGATGAAATTTTTTTGTCTGGTATGAACATGTCATTTTCAATAAATATAAGGGCTTTTGAACTCAACAGTCACTCTTTAAACTTCACTTCCAATCTCTTTCGTACTTTAGATCTTTTTCAAATGGCAAGTTCAAGTAAGAGACAAAAGATTCTGGCAAGGAAATCACATAGAAATTCTTCTGAGAATTTCCTTTCCAAAGCAAATGAGGAATCTTTTCCTAGGTTTGCCTCAGCAAAGATCACACCCTCCAAAATCCTAATCCAGGAATAACTTACCATTCAGGTAATGAACTTATTTGCTTCAACATAGTTTGGTTTTATCCTTACCCTCATCTATCTTTATAATAAATAAAGCTTTCACTACTTCTCGCCAACATGTCCTTTAATTTTTATCATTCTATAATCCGTTCGTTTGTTTTTAAACAAAAAGTTGAAATCACCAAGGTTAACTTAGGAGCCTTTTTGAATTTAAAGATAGAGGGAGCTAGAGCTCATCACTTGATCAACACTCATGATTATGAATGGTATGAAAATAATAATGCGATTAGAGGAAACAATTTGAACGAATATGTGGCTAAAGTATCCGGTCTTGTTCGAAATGCACGTATCATCCAGCATGTTCTTAGAACTTCTATAATTCCTAAAGCTGGTAATATAATCAATATAACCCCTCTTCCTTCTATGGTGACATTCGTTATCATGTCTAAAGAACCTATAGATGAAGCCCAACTTATCCTCGACTATCTTTATGGGCTGTCTGAAACTGATCATATAGAGCATAAGGGGGAAGAACATCGCCATAGGACATCTAGTTGCTTACATTCTGGATAAGAAATACAATTTGGTTCATCTTGATCAAGAGTTCGAAGAACCGCTCTACTACAATGATGGATCATTTAGAGCAATCTTCAAAGAAGAACCAAGTAAAGCACATGTCATTAGTGATATAGAGGAAGAACCAGAAGCTGCACCTGCACCTGCCAATGAACTAAATTATCAGAATTTGGTTCAAAGATTTGACCGCCTAGAGACTCATTTTGATCAACATTTTGATCAAATTGAGACTCATCTTCAGCAGCAAGATGCACAGTATTAGCATGACATGAGTTTTATGAGCGACCAAATGAATGATATCAGTACCAATGTGCTTATGATGAGTACTTACTTTAACATCTTTGCTGCTGCACCTCCTCCTCCTCCTTCAGATCAGGGTCCTTCTCAGTGATAGTTGCACTTGATTTTATGTATTTTTTATAGTTTGTGTGTTAGTTGTTGTTTTAAGAATGTTTGTTGTATTTTCTTTTCTTTAGATATTTTATTTTTGTATTGATATCCTGAGCTTAGATTGTAATATCTTCATATTGATATCAATATATGTTCTCGTATTTTGACTTTAATTGTATTGAAATATATGTTAGTCTTTATGACAATCATTAGATTTTTTAATCTTAAATAATGATATATCTTGATTTGTAAGTTAAAATTAAATTCATTAGAAAATCTAAGTTTTCTAAATTTAAGTTTTGCTTATAACTTGATGTTAATATGATTGTCAATTTCATGTCTCTTATTTAGACTACATTATTGTTAATATTATTATTGCAATTGTGATGTTTTCTTATTTTGTATTTCACTTATCAATTAATATTTATGCACTTAGATAAATTTAAAATTTTTTATTATTAATTTTGGAAAAAAATATGATTACTCTTGAAAAATGTACAAATGTACAAAAATCAAAAGAAATGCGCAAAGGTTTGCAATGTGAAAAAGAGGCACAAAATAAGCCCAACAAGTGAAAAGATGCACAAAAATGTGCCACAACTTTAAAAAAGATGCGTAAAACGCCACACGTGGTAGCTGTTTCTTTCCAGACTCTTTTAATCTCTTAATTCAAATTAATCTTATGTTTATTTATATTTCATATTAAAATTTGAAATATAAAATTTTTATTTTCATCATTTATGCAATGATTTTCACTATCTTAATGTCTAAATTGACACATGTTTTTGATAAATTCTTTTTATTATATATGTTATATTTCTTCTTAAATTCTATGAATTACTATGATTTGCATAATATTTTAATTTTATTTGCATAACTTATTTCAATCACTTTCAATATTGAATTCTCAAATGATTTTCATATGTCTGCTTACATTTCAAGTCTTTTTCTTCTTTACTTTTTGTTGTTATAAAAAAGGGGGAGAAATTGTTTGATTCATGATATTGTTTGATTCGTATTGTATGTGTGTCTATTTTTTGTATATGTTTGATTTGTGGTATTGTTTGATTCATATTGTATGTGTGTCTATTTTTTTATATATATTGATTTGTGATATTGTTTGATTCGTATTGTATGTGTGTCTATTTTTTTATATATGTTTGATTCGTGGTATTGTTTGATTTGTATTATATGTGTGTCTATTTTTTATATATGTTAATTCGTGGTATTGTTTGATTCGTATTGTATGTGTGTCTATTTTTTGTATATGTTGTGTGTTTGTTTTGTTTTTTCTTTGTTTTGTTGTATATGTTGTGTGTTTTATGTTGTTCAATGTCTTTTTATTTTCACGTGTTCATCAATTCAGGAGGAGTTTTGGAGATTCTTAGATTTTGAAATTATACAAATAATAATTGTTTTTCCATCATCAAAAAGGAGGAGATTGTTAAGAGAGTTGCTATTTGCATGTTTTACATTCTTGCAACTTGTATAGTTTTGATGATTTCAAATATTATTATTTTATGTGTAGTTATCTCCTAACACTTTTTGGAAGAGTTGTTTTTGCTCTTGTGTGTACTAACATTTCAAGAAAATCAAACTTCAGACTACGAAGACTTCAAATCAAATTCAGCATGAGATACTTTATGTATTTAAAGCTTATATTTTTCTTTGAATTAAGTTTGAGAGGGAGTGATTATAATTGAGTGAATAAACACACACACTTAAGGAGATCTTAAAAAATTTTTACTGATCGTACGGGACGATCAGGTCAGTTATATCCTCATAAGAGCAATGGAACGAACAGGAATTGAAGAAAATTTTTCTAAGTCCTGATCGTCCAAGACGAAGTGTATTCATCCCAGGATGAAATGTTCTCTGGAAAATTTTTGTTCAAATGAAATTTATATTTGTTCCACAACGAGTTGCTCTCTGGAGTATTTTCATCCAAGACGAAGTGTATTCGTCCCAGGATGAAATCTCCTCTGGAGAATTTTCGTTCAGACAAAATTTATAATCGTTCTAGGATGAGTTTCTCTCTGAAAAAATTTTGTCCGGACAAACCCATATTCTTCCCAGGACGAAGTGAACCGACTCTGAAGATTTTGGCGACGTTCTGCAGTTTTTGGGAACCGACCTATGGAATAACCGTTCATACCGGACGATGCTCGGGTACAATTTTAGTTCATACCAATATACAATTGGTTCGTTTCTACACACTTAAGTAAAATCGCCCAGGATGATCCATGATCGTACGGGATGATCCACTGCTGACAGACTTAAAAATTTGTAGTTTTTAGATGATTTTTCTTGTCTTTCATATAAATAGTCCAATTTAGACTGTCACTTAATCTTTTTGCCTACTGATCTTTGTGCCTATTGAAAGAAGAATTAATGAGAATGTGTAAGAGAGCGTTTGAAGGAGATTTCTTGCCATTGGAGCGTGAAGGTTTCACTTGGTACTCAAAGGTAAGAGTATTTACTCTTGGATTGTGATTACATCACTCTTTTCTCTTTTCCTTCTAGATTTATTGTGAAGAAGATCTATCAAGGAGATCCAGTTCTCTGCCAACACTAGGAGAGTGTGAAAGGACGTCCGGTTCTCTGCCGACACTTGGAGAGTGTGAACGGCCAAGGGTTCTCTGCCCACACTAGGAGAGTGTGAAAGAACGAAGGGTTCTCTGCCCATACAAGGAAAGTGTGAAAGGACGAAGGGTTCTCGGCCTACACTGGGAGACTGTAAAAGGATGATGGTTCTCTGCCAATACTGGGGATAGTGTAAAAGGACGACAGTCCTCTACCGCACTGTGTAGCGGTGGAAAGAGTGTTTGTAAAGGCTTCTCTGCCTTACTGTGGGTGCAAAAGGAGAGTCACTAGTGGTATTAGTGCAATACTCGGAGGGTGCCTCTGGGGAGTGGATGTAGGTCTGGTTTTGACCGAACCACTATAAATCTCGTGTCTTTATTTTTTGCTGCTTTTTATTTTTGTGTTTTTACTTTTAAAACTGTGGTTGAAAAATATTTTCTAGAAAAATTCACTGAAGTTTTATTTTCATTTCCTAATTTAAAAAGAGGGTTAAATTTTTTTAATTACCAATTCACCCCCCTCTTGGTTAGCCATGGGACATAAGCTTAAGTTTAACAACCTAATTTATAGTAAATAAGTTTCAACACTACTAGACCAAAAAACTAAAGAGTTTCCTATGAATTGATAAGTTCCAAAAGTACTTTTCCGATCAACCCTTCATCCTATAAAATTTAAATCAGAATATCCAATAATTTCAAAAGAAGAGTTATGCTTAGGATAATAAATCCATAAGTTTTGAGTTCCCAAAAGATATCTCAAAATTCTTTTAACTGCTGTCAAATATGATTCTTTTTTATCAGATTGAAATCTTGCACTTAAATAAATACTAAACAATATATCTGGTATGCTAGAAGTTAAGAATAATAATGATCCAATTATACCTCTAAATTTTATTTGATCAACAAATTTTCCCTTAGAGTCTTTATCTAATTGCACTGAGGAACTCATTGGTGTACTCACTAGTTTAACATTATCCATTTTATATTTCTTGAGGATGTCTTTAATATACCTCGACTAACTAAGACAAGTTCTTTTCTCATTTTTTATGCTAAAACTAAGAAAATAACTTAAATCTCTCATCTAACTCATTTTAAATTCACAACTCATTATTTTTGAAAAATTATCACAATGATTTTTATTTATAGATCCAAACAAGATATCATTAACATATATTTGAATAATAAGTATGTCATTTTCAATCCTTTTCCAAAAGAGAGTGGTGTCCACACTTCCTTTCACAAATGACCTTTCTAATAGGAAAGTGATTAACCTCTCATACCAAGTCCATACAATACCTTTTTCAATTCAATTTAAACACATGATTAAGGAATTTAGAATTTTCAAAACCTTGAGGCTTCTCAATATAAAAATCCTCTTGTATCATCCCATTAAGAAAAGAACTCTTAACATTCATTTGTTATAATTTAAAACCTTTAAAATATGCAAAAGGCTAATAAAATCCTAATTGCTTCAAGTCTAGTTACGGGGTCAAAAGTTTCTTCAAAATTAATCTCTTCTATTTGAGTATACCCCTTGGCCACCAATCTTGCCTTATTTCTAATCACAACACTGAAATCATTCATTGTATATTTGAACACCCATTTGGTTCCAACAATACTTTATTCCTTAGCTCTTTTAATTAATTTTTAAGCATCATTTTAACAAATTGATTCAATTCCTCCTACATGACCAAAATCCAAAATTCATCCCAAAGTGTTTGATTTATATTTTTGGATTCAATCATCGATATAAAGGCAGAATGATTCACTTATTTGCTAAGTCCATGCCTAGTTCTAAAACCCTCACTTGGTTTACCTAAACTTAATTCCTTACGGTGACTCTTAGAAAATTTTTATTCTCTAAGAAAAAGGTTTTCTGGTCCAACATTCTCTTCCAAATTTGATTTTTTAATTCTTTGGAAGATATTTTCAATATGATCATCTTCCAACCATGGCTCTTTCAAAATTCCAGATTCATAAAAAACAATATGTGTGGTATCCTCAACTACCAAAATACTCTTATTAAAAACTCTATAGGATTTTCCAACACTAGAATATCCAAGCAAACTTTTTTCATTAGATTTAGGATAAAATTTTCCTGAAGGAGTTTTACCATTAATGTAAATGAACACCTTGCATCCAAAAATATGAAAATGTGAAAGATTAGGTGTTCTTCCCTTAAGAAGTTCATAGGGTGTCTTATTCAATTTGGATATAATCTTCACCCTATTCAGAACGTAACAAGCCGTACTAACCGCTTCAGCCGAAAAATATTTTGGAAGTGAGTATTTTGCCAATATGGCTCTAGTAGCTTTTATTAATATTGTATTCTTTCTTTCGACTATCCCATTCTGCTGAGAGGTCCTATGCGCTAAAAAATATGATCAATTTCATATTCTTTAAAAAAAATCTTCAATTTTTTTATTTTTAAATTCTCCTCCATGATCACTTTGAATTGATAAAATCTCACATCTTAGTTTCCTCTGAGTCTAAGTGATTTTTTTTTAAACTCATCAAATGATTCACTTTTATGAAATAAAAACTTAATCCAAATGAATCTAAAAAAATCATCAACTATTATAAATCCAAATATTAAACTTTACCTCCTAGACTTATAGTGCTAAGCATTCCAAAAAAAATCCAAGTGAATGTTTCCAATAATTTGCTATTACTAAGATCCTTAATGGAATGAAAGGAGGACTTCACAAATTTTCCTAATTGACATGCATCATAGTGATGATCCTTAGTGAAGTCTAGTACGTATTCCTCTAACTAACTCTTTTTGGGTAATATTCTTAAGGTTTTTCATGTTTGTGTGACAAAGTCTTCTATACTATAACTAAGATTTATTAGAAATTATTTTGAGAAACAAAGTATAGAAGATTTAAAAAAATTCAAATCAAGCATATACATCTTATTTACCCTATTTCTATGCAATATATCAATTCCATTTTGGCTTATTATGCAGTTTATGGGAAAACAATTTACACTATAAGCTTTATCACATAGTTGACTAATACTCAAGAAGTTATGCTTTAAGCCTTCTACCAATAAGACATTTTCAATAAAAAAATTATTAATTTTTCCAATCATACATGTACTTACCACTTTTCTTATGGTATTGTCTCACAGTGTAACCTTGCCTCCATTCCTGGCTTATAATGATACGAATTGTGTTATATCTCCAATCATATGCTTTAAACATCTACTATTCATGTATCAAATACTCTCACAACATCTTTTGTTAGAGTAATTCTATAAGATAATTAAATGTTAGACTTGGGAACCCAAATAAGTTTAGGTTTTTCTCTAGGAAATAATAATCTAGATGCATGTTTGATATGCAATATTTTATGCATCTTAGGTCTCCACACTAGATATGATTTACTATGAATAGTACAAGTGTGAAAAATATGGCCTATCATTCCACAAGAAAAACATTTGATTATAGGAAAAGGATTCACCAATCTATATGTATTATATTCTTTTCCTAGGTTTTGACATTTTAAACTTTTGATCTGGATTGAAAAATTGTTCAAGTGTAGGTGGTGTCATAATTTTCTCAAGAGATTTTAATTCCACCATAAAACATGAGTTAGACATTCTAAAATAGCACTATCAACTTTTAAATAATTCTCTCTAGGATCAGCTTCATCCATAAATGTTTTAAAATTATTTTTAAGTTCAGCATGTGCTGATTTCAATAGTTCATGGTATTTGTTAAAATCATCAAACTTATCCAACAATTTCATATTGTTGCTATTAATCAAAATGTGATTATTCCTAAGGATTTCATGCACTTTTTGTAAATTTAAAAATTCTAGGTTCCACTTAGCATGCAACTTTTTTAGTTTCCTATAAGTAGTATAAATTTTCTTATAAACTTCAAATAACTCATCATAGATTAAGTAACATACCTCCTCTTGATCTGACTGATCAAACTTATCATCCATTATGCACAAGCTCGTGACTTCCTCCTCTGCTTTTATTTATGAGGATTCTGAAGATGAGTCAACCTAGAATGCTCTCTGCAATATCTTCTTGCCCTTTATTACATTGGTTTTCTCCTCAACTTTGTCCTTGCTAGGATTAGATTTGAGATTCAGGCATTCAAATTTATTATATCTAAGATTCTTGTATTCATAGCAAATTTTATCATTAAAAGTTTTAGCAATTTTTTGGAACTTACCCTTATTCCACTACTGATGTCTCCTTTGCTTTCTCTTAAGGAAACTTCTAAATTGCCTTATCATTAAGGCAAAAGCATCTTCATCCTTAGGTTGAGATTGATCACTATATGCGCCATCCACTTTCAATGCAATATTTTTCTCCATCCGCTTGTTACCTGCATCAATCTATCTTTGAGTCACTCCTTGATTGTAAGTAATTAGTGATCTTAGAAGATTATCAATATAATAAACATTTAAGTCTATTAATTCCATAAAAGAAATTATCTTTACATCATAAGAAGTAGGCAAATAATGAAGGATTTTTTTTTTTTTTTAGAATTTATTAGTTCCTTACCTAAAGCATGCAATGAGGTGACTATTTGTGTGAAACGAGTATACATGTCAGTGATTGACTCATTCGGTTTCATGCAAAATAGTGCATAATCGTGTAGTAGAATTTTCAAAGGGAGTCACAAAGTCTGGTGCCTGTTTGATTAGAACAGGACACTCAGAGAAAAAAGTGAGGAGTTCCTGCCAGGTGCTCTGCCATGCCCTCTCTACCAAGTAAGACCAACTACCTGCCCGCCCGTATCTGGACAGCAGGGTAGGAGGTGAAAAGGATCCCGCCCCTCCTGATTCTTTCGGAATAGTGGATTGGGGTGGCCACTACTTCTGCCTGACCTCAGCAAGAAGCTCATGAACCACGAAGTGGAAGCCTGTGTAGTCTTTTACAGGACATCCGAGTAAAGGGGTGTTGAGGAATTGTGCCTCCCAGGGACTTTATCGGTCTCACTCAACGGTAGGTAAAAACTAACTACCAGTCTGACCGCATATGGATAGCAGGTAGAGGGTGAAAAGGATCCCGCCCCTCTTGCTCCTTTCGGAACAATGGATTGGGGTGGCTACTACTTCTGCCTGACCTCAGCGAGAAGCTCATGAACCACGAAGTGAAAGCCTGCGTAGTTTTTTACAGGACATCCGAGTAAAAGGGTGTTGAGGAATTGCGCCTCCCAGGGACTCTGTCGGGCTCACTCAATGGTAGGTAAAAACAAACTACTAGTCTGACAATATATGGACAGCGGGGTAGAAGGTGAAAAGGATCCCGCCCCTCCTGCTCCTTTCGGAACAGTGGATTGGGGTGGCCACTACTTATGCCTAACCTCAGAGAGAAGCTCATGAACCACGAAGTGAAAGCCTATGTAGTCTTTTACAGGGCATCCGAGTAAAGGGGTGTTGAGGAATTGCACCTCCCAGGGACTCTATCGGGCTCACTTAACGGTAGGTAAAAACCAACTACCAGTCTGACCGCATATTGACAGCGGAGTAGAAGGTGAAAAGGATCCCGCCCCTCCTGCTCTTTTAGGAATAGTGGAGTGGGGTGGTCACTACTTCTGCCTGACCTCAACGAGAAGCTTATGAACTACGAAGTGGAATCCTATGTAGTATTTTATAGGACATCCAAGTAAAAAGAGAACTGTTGAGGAATTGCGCCTCCCAGGGACTCTGTCGGGCTTACTCACCGGGTAAGCTTCAACATCTGCTCAACCAACTCGGCTTTGCAAATGAAGAAGGGCTCAATATCCATTCAGTCATTTCAACTGAGTGAATAAAGAGTCAGGCTCTGATGCCTGCCTGATCAAAACAGGACAATCAAAAGCATGGAGAGGAGTACCTGTCAGGTGCTCTGTCAGGTCCTCTCTACCAAGTAAGACTAACTACCTGTCTGTTCATTTCAAACAGCAGGATAGAAGGTAAAAGTCACCTCAACATCTGCTTGACACGTATCTGTGTGGGGATGTGAGGGAGAAAGAAGTAAGTAAATGAGATAATTTTAAGGGAAGAGCCACATAGGGAACCCCTTCTAGCGCTCTGGTAACCACATGGTAGAGGACAAATTGTTGTGGCCATGAGTATCCAAATGCCGTCAGGATCTCCTAGGGAACCCTAACCCTAAACAAAAGGAAAGGAGGGACATCAGTGTGACGTCTCCTAACCAAAGCTGGAAGAGATACACCCTCAGTAGAGTGTACGAAGGGGTAATCTCATTCCAAAGGAGTAAAAAGAACTGAAGTAGCGAGGGGGCACCTCTGCTATAGAAAGTAGGACTAAACCTAGCAAAAACAATCCTCAAGGGGGCTACAGTGGTAAACCCATACTAACTGATGGGGACACTGTAAGAAGTAGGAGTAGTATCAAAACATCTAAGGGACCTCTCCGGCAGCTAGGAGTGGGGTCTCAATGGGGAAACAAGTGGTAAAAGTATCTGAAAGAGCTGATTCTCTACTAGAGAATCAGAAGCTCAAGGAAAAGGTGACGGTGGCATCTAAGGCATGATGCCTCCTATCATCAATAAGGGAAAAAGAGCTAAAGTAGTGAGGGAGTACCCTCTCTACTGAGGGCAACAACTCTGAGTAAGTAAAATCTCACAGTGGTAACTCCCAAACAAACTAGTGGGACCCTGTGGGAAGTGATAGTGACCTCAACTCATTCATAAGACTAATCTGGCGACTGAGCCTAGTGTCTGAATGGTAGGATAGGTCACGAAAAGGAGTAGGAGAACTGATCTTCTACAAGAAAATTAAAGTTCTCGAAGTAGTGATGTTAACATCTAAGGCAAGTTATACTACATCACTATAAGAAAAACAACTCTAGGTAGAAAGAAGAGACACTCACTACCTAAGGACAATAACCATAAATTAAGATCGAATAAAGATCAAAGGGTCACAGTGGTAACACCTACCCTAATTGGGTAGGACCCTGTGAGGAGCAAGAACAACAGAATAACATTCATAGAGCTACTCTAGCAGCTAAGAGTAGAGTACGAATGCCAAAGTGAGTAAAGAAACCAAAGAGCTGATCTTCCACTAGAAAATCAAAGCTCCTAAGGAAGCAATGCTAACATCTGAGGCAAGATGTACTACATCGCAACTAAGGAAACAACTCCATGTAGTAAGGGGACACACTCACTACCTGAGGACATTAATCATGAATAATGTTGATAACACATCAAAGAGCCACAGTGGTAACACCTACCCTAATTGGGTTGGACCCTGTGGGGAGTAAAAACAGCATTACCACCTTCATAGAACTACTCTAGCAGCTAAGAGTACAGTATGAATGGTGAGGTAGGTATATAAAGAAACTAAGGAGTCGATCTTCTACTAAAAAATCAGGACTCTTGAGGATGTGATGCTAACATCTGAGACATGATGTACTACATCGCAACCAAGAAACAACTTTGAGGTGACAAGGGAGTACACCTAACACCTAGTACAGTAATCATGAGTGAAATTCACAACCATTAGAAGGTCACAGTGGTAACACCTACCCTAATCGGGTAGGACCCTGTGCCGAGTAAAAGTGACACCATCACATTCAGAGAACCACTCTGACAGCTCAGAATAGTGCATGAATGGGAGAGTAAACTGCCAAAAGAGGGCAGAAGAGGATTAGTCCTTCCTCAGAAAGACCCAAGCCCACAAGGTAGTGATGTTAACATTCAAAACACAATGTACTACATCACTTAGCAAAAATAATCAAAGTTGTGAAAAATCATACTTAATTATGTGTGCCTTCATCCTTGAGACAGACACCAAGGCACCTCAAAGGAGAGGGAAGAAAAAGAACTTTGTGAAACTTATGCTCATTAGAGAGCATTACCGGGCTCCTCCTGTGATAAGGGTAACCGGTTTTGCTCTACTGAGAGCTCCCCTCTTTTTATCACATGTATATATATAGATTGTGAATGATTTTGGTAACCCAGATCATGTTCGCCACATGAACAAAACTGGGGAGGGGGGAGCATAATCAGAGTGAACTTGATGTTTAATTGAAATCAATATAAGGATAGAGGATCAACACTACCATATTTGACTAGCAATGGATGATATGGACTCTGTATCCTATCCAAAAAAGAGTCTAAACCAATGACTCTAATATCCTTGATCACATCCAACTCATATGAATTGACTAAGGGCTACGTCTATCAGATCAGGACTGATAGGAAGAAGAAACTCAAATAGAGATGGTGGGTCTTTATCACCACATCTGACCAATATAGATGGGTTTGGACCCAGTATCACATCTCAAAAGTAGACTCGAGTCATTGGTTTTGATATCCCAGACCACACCTAGGACGGCAGGTGAAACTGGGGGCACTGAAACTCACAATGAATATTTTGATTTTATTGACCCAGTCAAAAGTGACAAATGGGCACATATCCTAGAGGAGTTTAGTACCATAATATATCTAATCTTAGAAAGAACCTCAATATAAATTTACTAACTCAGATTAAGCTCCATACTAGCTAAATCATGACATCTCACTTATATGAGTATTTTCCTCTCTTGATTCAAAATCTAATTAAAAAAGGAATTTAAATTAATTTTCTTTATTTCTTATATGAGAGTAGACTTCTATATCTTATAGGATATTAATATATAATAATGATTTCAAAATCATAATTTTCAGACTCAAGTATCAAAAATATCAAAAAGATATAAATTTTCTAATATTTAGAGATTTACTAGAAAGGGAAGTCATTTACTTATAACTTTTGAGCTCTTTGAGCCACTTTCTCAACTTTTATGTGCTTTGCACAATTTTCATTTACTTGATACACTTTATGTATCTTTCACTTTTGGCGCTTTGCGCATCTTTTCACTTTTTGTAACTGGCTTACTTTTTCAAACCTCTAAAAATAAAATATTTCTCAGTTGTAAGATCATCTTCCAAGTGCAAGAGAAGAATACTTACTTCTATTGGACAAGGAAGAATGATATACAAAATAAATCATATCCTCTGATAAGAATGAATAGCTTGATTAAGAAAATTATAAAGTTTTATTCATCAATATACTATAGTTATCTATGAGATAGATAATCACAAGATAATAGAGAAAATTTTCACTTCTAAATCTAATTTCAATTTTAAAAGAATTTTAATTCAAAAGAAGAGATCTCTCCACCCATGGGATGGGATAGAGATATCATACCCTTTTATGAGTCATCACTACAAAGCTAGTAGAATTAAAAGAAGTGAGAGAGTCATCATAATAAAAAATCATCTAATTTTTTTTTATTGATTAATCATCAATAGAAGGGAGAATGAGGTCCTTCAGTCTAAGTGCTGAAAGGGGAGCCTATCTTCCCTTCTGATGTTACAATCATTTTTTTTACACATCTCTCTAGTATAAATAAAAGTCAAAGGAAAATGTGCTCATCTGGCACTACAACAGAAGAAAAAAAAGAAAGACAAGTGCTAACAAAGAAGCTGGAGTGACAACTGTCGATTCAGCCTTGCAAGGCCTCCTCTCAACTGCCTCTAAACTCTGTATAGTCTACTTAATCATCTGCTAGGTCTTCTTGGGGAGTGCTAGCTGCCAGTCTCCCTCATAACTTTGGAGTAATCTGCCACTACTGCCCTGACTGTAACTCTGATTGTCACTGTGGTTGAAAATGTGGCTAGGACTGTGGCTGGGACTAGAGATCATCTGAACTGTCTGAGTAGCCTTGTCTAAAGGTTGTACCGAATCTCTGTCCTGGAGATGGATCTTCCCAGTGGCCATCTATGTCTGTAAGTGTAAGACTGTGGTGTCCGTAGCTACTGATCTTGGAGACCCTCCTGCCTCGGGGTCTTCCCGCTCATCCTAGTCCTCGGGCTCTCTCTGCTCATCCGAGTGACCTCGACGGGTAGTCTCACAAACCTGGTGTACTGGTATATCTTCATCTGACTCATCCTCGAATGAGTCATCCTCTTAAAAGATTTGACGGAGTGCCTCTATGTAGGGACTCATAAGGGAAGTGATCCTATGAGTACTGGGAGCTAAAGGTGTCTCAACTCGATCTGGTGACCCAACAGGAGTAACTACTGAATCCTCATCACAAGTCATCGGGACCGCTTTAGACCTGGGAGAAACTGCTATATGCATCTGATCTACTGCATCAGCCTGCTGCACTGTCTCAACCAATTGCACTGTTTCATCTGGTCGTGCTGCCTCGACTAACTGGACTGACTGTACTAGCCTGACTGGTCATACTGTCTCCACTGACTGTACTAGCTCTACTAGTTGTATTGTCTCCACTGACTGTATTGACTATACTAGCTCGATTGGTCGTACTGTCTCGACTAATTGTACTGGTTCTACTAGTCGTACTGTCTCCACTGACTGTACTGACTCAACTAGTCGTACTGTCTCCACTGACTGTACTGGCTCGATTGGTCGTACTGTCCCCACTGACTGTACTAGCTCAGCAAGGGTGTCTGCCTGTCGACGTCTCCAAACCCGTCTACTATGATGGGGCTCTACACGGGTAACTGGCTGCTCTGGGACTACCACCTCTGAAGTGACCTAAGACCGGGCAGGCTCCGCTGCTGTCTCCATCCTCGATGACGTGAGTGTCGTCCTACCACAGGAGCAACTGCTGGCGGCCTAACTACTGGAACTACAAGCTGTTGAGGTGTCTGCCCCCTTTGCCAACTATAAAGTCTCCTCGCAGTCTGTCATCGTAACTGGAAGGTAGCCCGAGAAATCTGACGGAGTAAGCCTCCCGACTGATGGGCCCTCTGCCACGAGCTAAGTGGACGATGTTTCGAATCCTCTGAGTGAGTGCTCGAACACCAGCGGCCTTGGGTACCCTAGCTCAGGGTAGAGTAGTGGCGACAGGAGGAGCCGCCGCTATACGGGCAACATCCTCCTCATCTCCACTATGCGTCAGTGGGGAGAAGCGTCCTCCCTGAACTACCTCTAACTCGGGGGCTACCATCACCTCTGAAGCAGGTGCAACAACAACTGGACGTGGCCTCCGCTGCCTGGGAGTCACTCTCCTCTGCCTCTGAACTAACTCATCGTGATCGATGGCATCTGCCATCTGCTGTCTCTCTGACTCTGACGCAGCTAGACGCAACCTCTTATTCCTATTCCTCCGGGCCCTTCTCCCAAGGCCGGAGGAGGAGGTAGAAGGGACATCTGAACCCACTGCCTGGGTGGCAGGGGGAACAAGGACGACTGGAAGTGCTGGGGTCTGCCCGGTAGTCTCGGGGTGAGAAAGCCGAGTAAAAACAGAAACCCGGCCAGAAGAGGGCAAAGGCACCTCGGTCTGGGCACCCCTCTTCCTAGTGGAAGCGGGAGGGGAAACCCGAATGCGAGGTACATCCGCCGAAACAACGGGAGTAACAACAGCAGCAGGCTGCCGGTGCTGAGGGACTGGGGCAGCCTGTGCAACAGGAGCGGCATGCGCAGGTCTCCTGACCGCTGCACGAACAGGTGGAATAACTGCAGTAGGCTGCCGGTGCTGAGGGGCTGGGCAACCTGAGCAGCAGGAGTGACAGGCACTGGACACCTAACCGCAGGATGAACTGGAACAGGATGTGGCCTAGGCTCTGGTCGCCTAGCCACAACGCGCACTGGCTGCGCAAGTACGGAAACAGGATGAGAAGGTGCCCAGGCTGTCCGCCGAGATGCAAGTCATCCGAAGGGACGCAAGGCTACGCGTCCTCTCCTCTGAGAAGGAGAGAATGCAGCAGCCTCCGTTGGGGTCGGCCCGCCAAGAGTGACGAAGGCCGAGTCAGTGAAGGAACCAAAAGTGATCCCTCTAACTAGCGGACTAGCAAGCAGGGACTCAGGGAGAGTCACCCGCGCGTTCGAACCAAAACAAAGGTAACAGACGGAACAAAGGAAGCAATGGCACTGCTGCCAAGAAAAGAAAGTGAAAAGGTCAGAGATCAAAAATTAGAATTGAAAATCAGGAAAGAAGGATTTGATAAGAATAGATATGAATTGATAAAGGGACGGAATAGCCTGTAAGGCTAGAAATAAGTAGAGTAGGGAGGAAACCCTAGCTACAGGAAAAGGAACCCTAACAAAGAAAAGACCCTAACTAAGAGTGGGACAGACCTAATCTAAGGAGTACCAATCACGGAGTACACACAAGAGACGATAATACATAATCCAAAGATGGAGAGAGAAACTAGTCCCACCGTGGTCGCCAGAAACCTGTGGACCTCCGAAAGAGCACCGCGCGAACGAGTCGATTAGAAGGGACAGATTGGATCGTGCATATGACTAACCATTAAGGATAGAGGCTTTCACCAACACACCTCGATGGGTAGCAATATACACGACCTAGTCACGGGTTTCCCCCATCCGATGCAAGAGCTCGAATGGGGTTTAGTAGATGTGGGACCGAGTTTCCCACTAGCGCAAGCCCCCGTGGTTAATTACATCCTAGGCCGGAGCCTGAGAAAACTCTTGATTAAGGATCATACATTATCCTCTCCTAAAGTGGGATTGGCACCTGGGTAAAGACTAGGAAATCCTAGTCAAAGGGAAAAAAGCTCCGAAGGGCTGAATCAACATGCATAGCTCATACCAGCATTCGGAGGCTCTAAGGTACTAAGGAGAAAACTGGAGAAAAGAATCAAGCACTCAACCACATGCGTGAGAGAAGAGATGGAGGTGGCGTCATCCTGTAACGCGGATAAGTAGGATTTATAGTCTCTGAAAGGAAGGGACTTACCTACTATTTAAGGCATACTACGACACCGAATGTAGTAGCCTCGAGTCCTAAATATAGGTTGGGCTTAGTGCTCTACGAAATACCAAGACCCGTGTCCTAGCTAATGCAGTGCAAAACCTGGACTTATCTCGGCCTAGATTGGGGAGCCAGCTAACCACCTAATCGCTTTAAAACTATGCTATCAAGTCAGTTATGAAAGATGGGTGGGTGGTACAGTTCTTTAGAAATAGGACCGACATCTAGAGAATTTCCTAAGTGGTCCTGGACTTATGTAGGTTAGATGCTTCTAACTAATGCAATAAATTTTATTTAGGTTGTTACTAATGCAATGCATGCTAGTTGAAATGTCAGCTCAAGAATGCTATAGAATTTAAAAAAAATAGGCTTATAGAAAAATAAATTTTTAGAAAAAACTGGGTCTCCCTAGGTCCGGCACTTCATCCTCATAGGCCAGATTATCCAGACTCTACCCGCAGGCAAGGAGATGTGTTATAGCAAGGAAAGAAGAAATGCAATAATATACATGCGACCCCGGACGATTCTGGCAGTTCTCTAGGTTCGTTAAGTTTCTATGTTATTTAAAACTTAAATATTAAATTCTGATTATGAGTAGAAAAGATTTTGCAGTCCTTAAAGAGCCTAACGAAATCCAGGTGAAAATAAAAGAGACATGTAAGAAAGAAACCTAGAAAATACAGGTATTTCTACTGCGCACATCAGAAAAGCACATCAATATAAATCCAAAATTAATCAACTAAATGGCCATAGGCAAATTGCCCTTATTACACAGATATGCAGAAAGTAAAGTGGCCAGGCACCAATGCCAACAACCCGAATTTCTAAGCCTATGATAGACGCCAACAACTTTGAGTGGGATATTGGGTCTTCATTCTTTAGCATTCTGGATGTCCTCTCCTTGGAATCTTTGGATCTCACCTCTTTGGACCCTTGGATCTCTCATCCTTGGACTCCTTGAATCTCACCTCCTTGGACTCCTTGGATCTCTCCTCCTTGGACTCCTTGGATCCGTCGTGGCTTGAATATCCAAACGAAGAGACAATTTCCCAGCTGGGGGGTATTGCCTTTTCTCTTTGGATATCTAAATCCATCCAACTTGGTCTTCCAAATGGAAGAAGACTCTCCCCTTTAGGGATGCCTTCTTCTTTTGGAATTCGAGTTGGATAAGAATATCCCAACTCACAGTTGTTTTCACAACTCTTAACAATTATTACAAATTTTTACATTAAATAAAAAAGCAGAAAATTCTAAAGTCCCTCCAAGGTTATCCTAATAAAAAAATCATCCCAAGCAGTTTATATGAAAATGAAAGTGCTAATACCATTGACCTTGTGCCAAGCCATGCTCTTAATTATGAGGGCTAAGCAGCTCCACCTATACAGTTATAATTATTTTTTATTTAGCCATCATTTATTTACGGGGGCTGAGCAAGCACCTACATAAGATAATATTAGAAAATATAATGGTGCCCCCCTTTTTATTAGCTTGAGCATGGCCACCTACACGGAAGAACAGTATATATATATATATATATATATATGACGTTCCTAACCTAGGGGTAAATCTAGCGCCCATCACATCATCCACAGAGTGCAGAAAAAGTAAGCAAACACACCAATTATTTTTCAAATATCATGCAATGAAATCCACAAAAAGCTCCGGCACATAGCAGAAAAGTAAAACCCAGCAGCCTAACCTAGATCTAAAAGTGGTGCCCTAGCAACCAATTCTATTTGTGTGCAAGGCTGGTGTGGTTTGGATAAGTCCTAAGCATAGTAGTTAGTTAAAATTCAAATATTAGTAAATTAGGGTGCATTTTAATTATTTCAGTTTGTTGATCAGTTTTAAATAATTAGGGTGATGATATTTGAAGTAAAAGTCATATTAGCTAATTTTGGAGAGTTCCGGGTCCTCCTAGGAACTAGACTAAGGGTCTAAAAAGTCACTATGGAAAATGGGCTAGGTTTGGGATTTCTAACACCTTAATAAAATACTAGACCTTAAGAGGAGTACTTAGACAGGTAGTAAATTGAAATTGGAGTTTTCTAGGCAAAGTTATGAATTTTCTAAGTTTCGGACCATAAATGAACTACGATTGACGAAAAAGTTGACTTGCTAATCTAGGCCATTTTCAGGAAACCTAAGATTTTTAATAAATATTAGATCCTAATTGGAGTCTAATGCAAGTAATTTTACCTAATTTGGAATTTTCTACAATTAGTTATAAATTTCCAAAGATCGAGTAATTAAAGGAATTTCTAAATTTCATAATAAAGGGCTATTTTTATTGTTTTTGCTCCAAATTTGCTCCAAACTGATTGGAATTACTCTCAAAGGTCAGGAATGACCAGAGAAAGTGTTCCCAAGTGTTTTGGGAAAATTTGGGATTTTTAATAATTTTTAATGAATTATTAGGGGCAAAATGGTAAATTTCACCTATGGTCAAATTAGGGGTCAAGCTGAAGTCAAACTAGAGAGCCCTATTTTTATAAGGTTAAGGATCATATTCTGAAAAATTTGAGGTATTATGGGTAATTTGCTAACCTAATATGTATTTATTATAATTTTTAGAAGGTCTCGGGGCCTTATTTAACATGTTAATTATGGTTGGTTAATTAACGGGTCTAAAGACTCCTAAAAATTCCTAGAAAATTCTGAAATATTTATGATGTTACTAAGTTTAAGTGTTGAGGTTTTCATGTCAATCAGAGATCTATCCTAGCTCCTAGAAAATTTTTAAGTTCGCTAGACTAGTCCTTAATTTTTGTCCTTAAGGTGTCACTACGTTAAATGGGTTTAAATCAAAGTTCACGCTAACCCTCAAGTAATAATGCATGGGAAAAATATAAAAGCAGTAAACACGTCATGTCCTTAGATCTAGGAGTGCCTAAACTAAGTGCTCGTGGTGCAACCTACACATGCAAACTACAAGAAAAATAAAGAAAAGACACTTAATGAAGGGATTAGTGAATGGTTGGGATCCAACCACCCACTAATCCACTCCCCCATGATTGCTATTCACATATAGAAGCTAAGTTTAAAATTTCATGAAATAGAGGATCTCCCGGAATTAGGGATTCAATTATAAGTAATTTTAAAATATTTTAAAAAAATACTCATAAATATGTAAGTTTTGGAAAGTAGAGTACTTAAATATAGATCAATTTGTAATGTATATAGGTATAGGGGAGATCCAAACATCACACTAACGAGGGTTTCAAAATAGTTTGAAAATAATTTGTAGTTTAAAAATAATTAATATAATAGTTAATTTAAATAATATTAAAATAACCAAATCATAGGATAAAACAGAAATCTGCCAAGAACAGTAAAGTTGCTGCATAAAACTATTTTTATATGAAAGTACACATTTTTCTGAGAAATTCAAGGGGTTATACGTCAAAATCCGATTTAAAACGAAAAAGATATGATTTTTGGAAGGTTTAAATACAATTATAAGGTATTTTTAAAATAGGGATTTTGTTGTTTTCCAAATAACTACATATATACCTAATATTTTGAAACAAGAATAACACCAAGCTATGCAGAATTCAAATACGTACAAAACAAGGTGCTGTGCATTAAAAACGGATTCGAAACGGGGAAGTTATGATTTTTCGAAGTTTAAATTACTTAAAGGCTTTAAAATAATTCAAAAAAATATTAAATATTTGAAAATAATTATTATAATATAATGAAATATGAGTTTAAGACTCCTAAAACCTACAAGTATTTTAAAATATAATAATAATAATAATAAAATAACTATAACTATTATTATTAATTGATAATAATAATAATAATTATTATTATAATTAATAGTAATTATAATAGTGACTAACTAATGATATTTACAAGAAATGAAGGAATATAGAAAGCTGAAGGGAGAGATCGACTTGTATGAGGAGTACAGTGGAAGTGGTTGGTCAGTCAGAGAGGAGGAATTGCATCGGGATTGGTCGGCTTTACTGTGAGCAGGGGCTCTTGATCCCCTTATTAAACTTCTCCGGTTTTTATAATATAAATATTCTTTCACTTTTGTTGTTTTGTTTTGCTGTTTTGACTAATCTCACCTTCAAGTTCTTGTTTTGATGAGGACATCATAGATCAGCGGTTACGATCTGGAGTTTATTTTTTTTTTTAATGTTTTTTATGTACTAGTTTATTTTATATTTCTGCTTTTCCCATTTTACCTCTAGGAGTGGTCGTCTGTGTA
>NW_021319384.1:155347-166711 GCF_001605985.2 Dendrobium catenatum
AGGCTATTTAGGCCGTGGTTTGAAATCCAAAACAAAGAAAATTGATTTGGGTAATTAAATAGGCCTTAAATGCATTAATTAAAATTGATTTGACCTAAAAAGACTAGGTTTGACCAAGTCAAGGCTTGGGTTGACCAAGCCATGACCTAACCTAGTCAATTTAGTCAAATGGGAAGAGTTATTGGGCCATGAAACAGATTGTACTTGATTTGACATGGATTTGGGCTCTTAATGGATCAATTTTGACCCATTAAGGATTGGGTTGACCAAGTCAAATATTGACTTGGTCAACTCAAACCACCATGCCCAAGCTTGGGCAAAATCGAGGTCAACAGCCAGATCTCCGGTGACTCGGGGGGGACGTTTATGGAGCAGCGGCGTCTCCTCCCTTCGGAAGCGTGGACGAATTATAGGAAAGGCTTATCGGTGCCAGTTCTTGATTCCTCGGAAGTTTTCAATGGGGGTTCGAAAATTCTGGATGGGTTTAATCAGAATTTCAAGAGCTTCAAAGAAAAACATTGATTATCAATGAAGGACGTTTGTTGGGTAGAAAGGAATTACCCGTTCAGGTGCCTGGTAAGGGTAAAGAGGTTGTCAAGGAGGTTAGTCAGAGATCATCGGAGATCTCTCTGATTCCGGTTTTTGGTGTTAAGAATGATGGAGGAAGGAAGTGTGATGCCTCTTCTTCAGGAGGTTTAAGGATTTCTTCTAACTTTGGTTTTCATTCGAAATCTTTGCCTTCGTCTCCAGCTGAGAGGGCAATTATAAGAACAGATCAGGAGAGTCTCAATTCTCGGGGTGCAAACAATGTGGATGTGGTTTTGCCTCAGAACATGGATATTGTTATCCCAGTAGAAGGTCTTAAAGCTATTCTGAATGATCTTACTTCAGAAGAGGGTAAGGAAAAGAAAGAACAGGTTCAATCGGCTTAGGTGAAGAAACCTTATGTGAAGGTAGATAATCTGGAATTGGGATCTTTTTTATCAGATGATGGAAAAGTGGTGTTACTACAAGCAGAGAAAGAAGTGGAGAATGCCAAACGATTGGAGAAGGCTGTAGTAGTTAAGACTTTTGGTGATAATATCCCCTTTCATGTTGTAAGTACAGATTTAAGAAGATAGTGGGACTTTGGGAAATTCCACATTACTGGCCTGGGTCTCGGATGGATCCTGTGTTCTTTTGAAGATGCTTCAGTGGTAGAAAAGGTTCTAGCAGGTGGACCTTGGTGGGTAAGAGGCCATGTGGTTGGCCTGGATAGATGGTCAGTTAATTTTAATCCTACTTCACTTAAGGGAATCTCTTCTCCGGTGTGGATTAGGATGCCTAACCTTCCCCTGCAATGTTGGGATGAGGTCAACATATGCAGAATTGCTTCTCAGGTAGGCAAATCGTATCTTCTGGATGGAAACTTATTTCAGTGGAGTAGGAGAGAATATGCTCGAGTATGTGTGCGCATTACTCTTGACTTGAAACTGCCTCAAGGGGTGTGGGTGGAAGGTTTGACAGGGAAGTTCTTTCAGAAGGTAGAATATGAGGGGATTTCTAAAATATGTAGTGAGTGTGGAAAAGCTGGGCATGCTGGAAGTATGTGTATGAATTTAAAGGAAAAGGTGGGATCTGATTCTTCTGATAATCCAAATGCTTTCGTGAATGGTGGACAGGATCCTCCTTTGGTTGGTGCTAACTCTCATAATGAGAAGGGTAAGGCTGAAGATGGTTCATGGACTGTTGTTAAGCATGGGAAGAAGAAAGTTAACAGAAGCATGGATAACAGGAAATTTTTCACTAGAAAATTTCTGTCTAAATGAAGAAAATGTATGTCCCTAAACTTGTCATTTCTAATCAGAAGAAGTAGAATGTTTCAAAGGCTATTAATCCGGTCTATAAGCCGGAGGAGGATGTTAGAGATACTCAGTCACCAGTTAAGGATGTTATTGATGAGGGAGTTTTGGAGGTTGCTAAGCTGTTAGCTATTCCAGAAAATAATCTTAATGTTGAAAGGGATGTGAAATCTTCAGTTGAGGTTCAGTATCAAATTGCTTCTTTATCCAACTTGGAGGAGGAAGGACTTGTGGTGGTCTCAGATGTTGATGCTGAAGGAGGACCTGAGGAAGGGGAATTAATTTGATCACCGGCAGAAGACAGTTTTTGTTTTGAGGATAGGAAGGTGAAGCAAAATTCGGGGATCTCTTTGAAGAAGGGTCATTCTATGGATAATTCAAGCTCGGTGAGGAACCATTCTTTGGAAAAGAAAGCTAAACTAATCTAGGAGTTGAAATACCTTGGAGCAGGTAATATCATTCCTCATAATAGGAAAGGGGAAAGTGGAAAGTTAAAAAAGGTTGGGGGCCCTTCCCCCATCTTTAAACAATGAGTGCTTTACTATTTTGGAATTGTAGAGGAGCCAAGAAAGTGGAGGCTGCTCTATATCTTAAGGAGGTGATTAAGGATCACAGGGTGTTCTTTGTTGGTTTGTTGGAAACGAAGATTAATTCCTTAGACAGTAATCAAATTCTGAAGCTTTTGGGAGATAAGTGGAGTTTCTTTATAGTTCCAGCAGTGGGCCTTTCTGGAGGTCTGATGGTGTTATGGAGGAATGATTTAGCTGATTTTTCTGTAATTGAGAATTCTTCCCAATTGGTGGTGGGTAATTTGAAGGTGTTAGGTAACGGTTGTTGGAAAGTGGCTTCGGTATATGGTAGCACGGATGCACAGGAAAGGAAATTGCTTTGGGACTGTCTTGGTAGGCTTTGTTCAGATGAACTTCCTTTGGTGATAGGAGGGGATTTCAACTATGTTCTTTCTCAGGAGGAGAAAAGAGGTGGAAAGAAATTCAGCTTGACTCAAGGTTCCAAGGATTTTCAAAGTTTCTTGATCAACAACGATCTTCATGAGGTTAGATCTATGGGGCCAAGGTATACTTGGTGTAATAATAAATCCGGTAGCAATCGTATATGGGAGAAATTGGACAGGTGCCTTATCAACTTCCCAGCATTAAACAAAATTCATTTAGCTCTTATCAAACACCTTCCTCACATTGCTTCGGATCATTGTCCTATCGTGTTAGATATTTTCAAACCAGTGGATTTTGTGAAGAGGGATATTCGATATGAAGAGGTTTGGGCCTCTTATTATGGTGCAGCTGCATTGGTTAGGAAAATCTGGGTGAAGAAGTGTACAGGTGACCCGGCTGGTATTCTAAATATGAAGTGTAAGAGAGCTTTAAGGGCTCTCTTTTTTTGGAGTAAAGAAAAACACAGAAATTTGTCTCAGTTGAGAGACAGTTTGAAGAAGGAAATTCTGGAAATTCAGTTGGAAGAAGCGGATGTTGGGATTTCATTTAACAGACTGCAATTGTTAAGAAGTAAAATCAATGAGCTTAACATCACTTTGGCTAGGCTCAACACATGGTGGATGTAGAGAGCCAAAGTAAGGTGGATGGAGGAAGGTGATTGTAATTAAGCTTTTTTTAATAATTTTGCAAATGCTCATAGAAGTAATAACTGGATACATCATATCAAGACGATAGCAGGTGTGATTTCGGAGGATGAGGAAGTAACTCAAAAAACTTTCTCAGATTTTTTCAAGTTAAAATGGCAACAAAGGAATTGTTCATTGGATGGATGGCCGAATCCATCAGCAGTCATTAGTAATGTTGATAAAACTATGCTTGAAGCCGAGTTTACCAGGGAAGAGCTGCAGCTGATGGTGGAGAAATCGGAGAGGAATATTTCACCAGGGTTTGATGGGGTAACATTCTCATTTATAAAAGACTTTTGGAGTGTGATCAAAGAGGATGTGTGGAATGCGGCTATTCACTTCTTCACGTCAGGTATGATGGACAAATCTTGGAAAGAGACTTTGATTGTCTTAATCCCAAAGATCAAGAGTCCTCAAGAACCTACAAACTTCCGGCCTATTAGTCTTTGTATGACTATTTACAAAATAGTTGCTAAAATGCTCTCAAATAGGTTGGAAAAGGTTATTCATAAGATAGCTTATGTGGATCAAGCGGCGTTTGTCAGAGGTCGTTCATTGTCTGATCATGTTCTTTTGGCCCAGGAGGTTTTTAACAGGTTCAGATGGTCTAAATGTAAAAAGGGGTTGATTGCTATTAAACTAGACATGGAGCAGGCCTATGATAGCATGGGGTGGTTGACATTGAGGCAAGTTCTATTCCATTTCAATTTTCCAGTCAAATTTATAGAACTTTTGTTGCAGTGTGTTCTTAACCCCAATTTCTGCTTTTTGATTAATGGGAGGAAGACTAGTTGGATTGAAGGAAAGTGTGGGTTTAGGCAAGGATGCCCTTTATCCCCATTTTTATTCATCTTATGCTCCCAAATTTTTTCTGATGCTTTAAATGGAAGGATTGGTAAGGTAGTTTCTGTTTTACGGCTAGCTCCTAAGGTCATTCATTTTATGCAGATGACGTTTTATTGTTCTCTGAGGCCAAGTTAAAGGAGGTGAAGGAATTGAAACAAATTATCTCTAAGTATTGTGAGTGGATGGGATAGAAAGTAAATGAGTCCAAATCCATGATAGTATTTGGCAACCATACAAGGAAAAGAATTAAGAAGGCTGTAGTCAAGGTTCTGAATTATAAGCAGGTTAAAGAGTTCAGCTACCTTTGGGTTAAAATGGCTTTAAGAAGGTTGAGAAGTGTGGATTTTCAGAGTTTACTGGATTTAGCTACTAGCAAGTTGAATACTTGGGGGAGGAGATGCATTTCTTTAGAAGGTAGATTGGTTCTTGTAAAATCAGCCTTCCTTTCTTTACCTTTGTTCTTATCTTCTCTTTCTCTTGTTCCTTTGAGCATTTTAAAGGAATTTGATAAGTTGTGTAGGGGGTTTATATGGAATAAGAATAATGGTAAATCTGGAATTCATTATGCATCATGGGATTTGTTGTGTAAGACAAAAAATGAAGGTGGTCGTGGGATGTTTTCGGCTGTTGATAAGGTTGATCCACTTAGAGCAAAGTTTCCTTGGAAATTAATCATTAACCCAGATTCTTTGTTGAACCAGGTGTTGAGAGCCAAATATGGGGAAGATGTGTGGTCTTCCTCGATTAAAACTGGTTGTTCACCTTCTTGGAAGATTATAACTATGGGGGCTAATCACCTTAGGAAAGTAGTGAGATGGCAAGTTTCTACTGGAGATTCGATTAATTAGTTATATGACACTTGGATCTTGGACAAGTGTATTGCTACATGGCCGACTTTTGTGAATATTCAGGATTCTACATAATACAAACTCAGCTCCTTTATTGAAGGGGGTCGTTGGAAGTTGGATAATTTGAGAGAGGTGTTTGGAGAGCAGCTCATAGATATAATCCTGAGAACACCGATTGTGGAAGGCAGGATTTCTGATAAATTAGAGCTTATTAAGAAGTTTTTTGGGAGATCCATTACAGCTTTAACAGTGGCTGCAGATGTGGATCAGGAAGATAGAGCTGCTCACTGGAATTGGATGAAGAAATTAAAACTAAATCCAAAGATTGAACTCTTCTGGTGGAGATTGTATAATAATGCCATTCCATCTAATTCTTTTCGTGTTAATTGAAGGCTCGGTTCTTTTTCTGGATGCCCGAGAGGTTGTGAAGTTGTAGAGGACACTGACCATATTGGAGGGAGGTGCTTTAAATTCCGGAAGGTAGCTTCTCTGTTGAATAACTGGGGATTTCATGTTCCAGTTTTCGAATGCTTTGAGGACTGCTTGGTATAGTAGGACTTCAGAAGATGGTAGGGAGGTAAGGTCTTGCTGCAAACTTGTTCTGTACAGTTGTATGGCTGGTATGGAAGAGTAGGTGCAAATTAATCCATATAGACAAGGAGGATTCTGATAATTCAATTGCAGCCAATGCTATTTGTTTTGCGGTAAAAAGCAATTTTTCAAATTTCCAATCGGACAACTGGGATGCCAACCAGCTTTTGTTGTCTTCTCATTGGTATCCCCCACCTCCCGGATGGATTAAAATTAATGTAGATGGTGCTCTAATGAAGAACAACAGGGCTGGAATTGGAGGGGTTGCAAGAGATGACAGAGGTCGATTCCTACTAGCTTTCGGTAATCCACTACAACATTGGGATGCAGCTCAAACAGAATTATGTGCTGTTTTGTTTTTGAAGAATGTGGTGAAGGAATGGATGTTTGAAGCACAAGGAGTTATCATTGAAGGGGATAACCGGAACATCATTAACTTGCTTTAAAATTCAGTCAAAAAATGGAAGGTTAGCAAAGTTATTGAAGAAAGTTTGGCTTTTTTACTTGATTTCAAGCAAATTATTTTCTCTTATTCTAGTAGACTTGGTAACAAATTAGCGGACATGTGTGCTACTATGTCTTTAGAAAGATCTTTTTTGTGGGAAGATCTTCATGGGAGTTCCATTCCTCCTTTCTTGTATTGTTTGAAGGAGGAGTGTGATGGTTTTCAAAAAAAAAAAAGATGAAGCAATAAGTAAATATATAACCTATAGCACATGTAAATTACATAAAGAATAAAAAGTCAATACAAAAGAAATTAACTTCGTATAATGGATCATAGAAGTAATAAAATCAAAGTAAAAGAATCCATTACATGCATCTTGATTTTTTCTTTTTTAGATTTCTTTTGCCGAAACCTCTATAGTGTTAAGGGAGGGAGTCTCCCTCCCTTCTTTTTTCTTTAAGAAGGTAGATGCCAGAATCAACACCAACGATGGATTAGGCGGCCAGAGGCGAAATTTGGTCAGGACCTAGCTCGGTCCAGAGAGAAGAGCTTGAGAGGTGATCCGGTTAGAGCATTCCGTATAGCTGCTCTAGGCAGAGTGAATGGGAGAAGGGTCGTTGGAGGATCCTTTGCATGAGGAAAGGAGCCGGGTCGAACATGCTCGTCTAAGGTAGGAGTTGTCGTCGGGACGGTCGAGAGAGGAGGAGGTCAGCGACAAATGAAGATCTGGCTAGAGAGGGTTGGAAGACGAGTTGCTCAAAACCAGAGTGCATCAGAGATGTGAGCTCCTCCATACTTTGTCTGTAGCCCCTCTTTTTGTCCTGGAGAATTTCTCCTTGTGTGTCCTCATCGTCTTGGAGAAGATCCCTGTGTGTGAGGTAAAAGAGGGCTCCCCGAACTCTAAGCTTAGGCATCCTAGCTTCACGTAACTGAGAGAGTATATTAGGAATTTTGCCGTTTTCCCTTTCTTCTTATTATTATTTCCTATGAGAGCTATGAGAAGCATAAAAAAAAAATGTGTCTGAGAAAATCTAAAAGTATGAGCAGGCTCTCCTCTTTCTTTCTTTTTTTTTTTTTTTTTTTTTTTTTTTTTTTTTGGACTCCTTTGAAGGATCTCAACGATCCGAATGCACTTGCACAATCCATTTCTTAAAAAGATGCATGAATCAAAAAGTCATTAACCATGGAAAGAAGATGCGGCGAAAGGTTCAAATTATACAAAATTCAGCTCGACGTTGACTCGATCACACATATTTTCAAACATAACAACAGATCATATGTGACAAATGATTAAATCCCAAAGCCGACAGCAAATCAAGATAAAATGTGTGATTTGATCCTTCAACATATACAACAACGCAACATGCAAGTGAAGCGAATCAACCCACAAAGTGCGAGTGACAAGACTATGCAAGTGACGGATGCCAAAAAGGTGGTCAATAGTAATCATCATGGACAATTAGATGAATAATTATAATATTTTGTTTGGGATGATCAAGTACCTTCCCATGTATCTATCGTGTCATCTAGTACAATCTTGATTGATTATCCTGGATGATTGAATTGAAAAAATTAACTATAATTAATTCACTAATCACATAATCAATTTAGGTATAATTATCATATATAGTCTAGTACTATGTACATTGTTCGGGATGACTAAAATAAAACATGAAATTAAAAATCTTGCCTAAATTAGATTGGCAGCTATTTTTCATGCTCATAACTGGTCATCTTGGATTATCCAATCATTCAGGGTTATTAGTTAGATGACTAGATTATATAGTATGATATAAATCATACTATATGATTAGTTCAAAATTTGAACATATGGCTTTGACTCAATCTTACTCCTCATGAGTATACATGCATATGGTCATCAAGCTAGCATACAACCTTACCGGACTTGATTCAAGAGATCAAAAATAAATCAATTAATATTACAAAAATCTTTATAACTTAATCTATTCTACATAATATTGAGCCTTGAATCTTCATTGGATGGTGTATGACATTCCTGAATTATTAGTACACACATAAATAAATATAGAGTACAAATATAATTAGACATAAGGATGAGAGCCACAATATTTGTTATCATAAAAAATATAAACTCGTGAGCTCGAGTTGCAACATAAACTTGGATGAACTCAATTTTGTACTCTACAAGTCGTCTGTACGAATTAAGATTATATTGTATGAATAGTTCAAACATGATTATGCTTGTTCAATATAATCTGGTATGAACCTAATTTCAAACCCTGTTAGTCGTCTGTACGAAGTCACATCATACTGTATAAAAAAGTTTAAAAATGAATGTGTTCATTCGATACGATTTGGTATGAATCTAATTTCACACTCTATCGGTCATTTGTACGAAGTCACGTCGTATTGTATGAACAATTCAAAAATGAATGTATTCATTCGGTATGATCTCGTACGAACCTAATTTTATACTCTATCAGTCGTCTGTATGAAGTCACATAGTACAGTATAAATAGTTCAAAATTTTAAGCCATGATTTGATTATTTATATTCTGGAGGAAAATATATGTCAAATCATACAGTATGATTAAATATTATACAATATGATCAGTTAAAAAAATTATCACACTACTCCTGTATTTGTGTCTATGATTATCCAATTATAAACACACTTGCTCAGACTTAAGATATAAAAATAGAGATATACAAACTCTATTACATGAAAATCCTACTCTACCTTATCTTGAAGTCTTCAATAATCTGGAGTAGTATATGATTTTTCTGAAATGTTAGTACATAGAGAAACAAACATAAATATTCAATATATGCTAGGAGAAATAATAAAATCAAAATAATAATATTTTGATATCATAAAAATAAAATCATAATATCAATCTTGAATCCTGATTTGCAACAATTTAATGATTTTTTAAAATATTTTAAAAAAAATATTCAAAAGTACACATTAAATAAGCATAAGATATGAAGTGCGTATGCACAACTTATGCTTAATATACGCAGATAATACACATTAATTTGGATTAATTTAGATTAATTAATTAGATCTTTTTTATTACTTAAGGTTGATAAATTTATGTTTTTAAGTTATTTATAGTCTATTATTGAAGAATATATTTTTTCCATTTAATTTTTTATTTTTAGGAGTTATGTCATAATAGTTATTGTGTTTTTTGGTTTTTTGTTTATAGTGTTAATGTATAGGAATATGTCCAACGGATTAAAGGTCCTTAGTGAATAGTATTTAAGGTTGAGTAATAAGGAATAAGATCAATAGATTTTAGTATTTTGTAGTTGGTTTTAAGCTTTATGTAATAAACGGATTATTTTATATAAATGCTTGGAATTTTTTTAATAATTTTTTTATAAGTTTTAAAAAATTATTTAAAAGTTTGTATTAAATATGCACAAGATATGCCATACGAACAACATACACAAATAATACAAATTGATATTGAATAATTTGGACTAATTAATGAGATCTTTTTGGTTACTTAAGGTTGATAAATTTATATTTTTAGGTTATTTATAGTTTATTGTTGAAGAATATATTTTTGGTATTTAGTTTTTTTATTTTTAAGAGTTATTTCATGGTATTCATTATGTTTTTTGGTTTTACTGTTAATGTATAGGAATATGTCCAAAAGGTTTAGGGTTCTTGGTGAATAGTATTTAAGGTTGAGTAATAATGAATAAAATTAAAAAAAATTTGTATTTTGTATTTGGTTTTATGTAACAAATCTATTATTTTGTATAAATTCTTGGAATATTTTAATGATTTTTTAAAATATTTTGAAATTTTATTCAAAAGAAACGTGTACAAATAATTTGCCCATTTAGCCAAATAATCTTGCTTTGGTGAAAGACGTGAAATATTCATTTAAAGGCTCAACAAATGTACAATTGAGCTGGATTAAATCGGGTAAGCTCGTCATCTTACCGATCCCAAATATGATCTAGTCATGTACGGCATAACTAAAACCTATATGCAGCAAGTCAGTGATTGTAGACCATTTATTAAAAATAGAAGGTTTGTTACAATCAAGCGCACTGGTGAGAACGCCGTTCCAGAATAAAAACATTACTTGCAAAAGAAACGTGTAAACTGCTTGGCGTGGTTGATTTGTGGGGCAATGCAATTCGGATCTTAGCCTGAGCAAAATAATATTTCACAGCGATAATAAACTGGCTGTTTCATTTTTGCATCTTACTACCGCAGAAAAATGCCGCTCGTATGGCTGGCAACTACATATATTTTTGGCATTTCAAATCAGCTCATTATTCATACATTCAGCTCTATTTCAGTAGGCAATGGTTCAAAAGCTAACTCAACTTCATTTATGTTGACATCTTCTAATCTTGCGGGATTCCACTTTGGATTCTGAAAAACAAAAACAAAAAAAGATATTAATTCAGAACATGAACAAGAAATCCTGCTGCACTACCATATCAATCATATTGAGAAAAAATATTGACAAGGTGTATAAAATCTCATCCTTAAATAAGCGAAAAACTTTCTGAACAGCAATGTTATTGGACAGGAAAGAAAGAAATCTAATCTGAAGGAAAGAAAATATGATCAATAAAGAACGCAAGCGAAGGGCAGCTCCAATTATTAGATTATGCTTGAACGTTTACTACAACAACAACAACATCAAGCCTTTATCCCACTACGTGGGGTCGGCTACATGAATCATTTTTCTCCATTTAGTCCTATTAAAAGTCATATTCTCGTTTAAATCTAATAAAAAAAGATCATTCCTAATATTTTCTAACCAAATCTTTTTAGGTATACCCCTACCTTTCTTAACATAAGTCAAATCTAATACCTCTACTCTTCTAACCGGGTCATCAGAAGGCAGCCATTTTATGTGACCAAACCATCTAAGACAACTCTCTCTAATCTTATCTTCTACTGCTACTCCAACTTTTTCACGTATATGCTCATTTCGTATCCTATCTCTAAGGGTAAAGCCACTCATCCACCTGAGCATCCTCATCTCTGCCACACTTAACTTAGCATTATACTTCTCTTTTAATGGCCAACATTCGGCACCATAAAACATTGCAGGCCTCACTACCATCTTATAGAATTTTCCCATAAGTTTGAGGGGTACATTTCTATCACATAACAAGCCCGATGCATTCCAC
>NW_021319384.1:166811-174108 GCF_001605985.2 Dendrobium catenatum
TCTTTGCATCGCATATTGCTTTCTTAGCATCCTTACGAGCCACTTTATATATTTTCCAATTATCAAAATTTTTAAAATTAAACCAATTTTTATAACAAAACTTTTTATTTTTAATCTTTTCTTGCACATTTGAATTCCACCACCAACTATTTAACGTTTACTATTTAAAGCAAATTCAAGTGATGCAATGATCATCTTCACTAGACTTACCCCAACCTAAAATCACATGCTTAAGCAATTTTTCAAAATCTTTTGGATGCAGCCTTAAAGACCAAGGGTCCATTTGTGGAATCATTTTCACAGCAAAAAAATGTCATATTTCTTTTTAAGTATAACCTTCTTGCAATTATTTAGAAATTTTATGATAAGAAAGCTATCATACAATTTTTTAAAAGAAAAAAAAAATGTTTATAATTCTATATCAGGCTATCAGCCATCAAGAAAATATGCTTTCCTCTTGATAGGTACAAGTAATTTGCACACATCAAAATATTACTGTAGTCTTATAGGTTAAAATTAATGACATTCAAATACATGTCTTCATTTTTCTAAACCACCCAACACTCCCCACCCCGTACTCCTCTCTCCTGCTTTTAACTGAAGTCTATAATTGTCAAAAACATAAAATTTTTCTGTTATAATGACCATTTTGAAAATTTAAATTTGATCTTCAAATTCTAAATTTTGTTGATGCAAAGCATCCTAATGATCAAGAATGTATAGAAATCATGGTACCAAAGAAATATGCAGCTGTACATTTATTTTCTTTTGTATTTCAAGGACACTGGGATAAAAACTTATTATTGTTGCTGTAATATTTAAAGAACCCTTTGTTGTCGGGTAATTTATCTCATGTTGTATGTTGGGCCTTTAAGTTGTTGGATCATTTCACATATTTGGCGGTTGTGTTATAGGCCTTCTATGATGTACTGTAAAATCATTTTCCTCACCTATTGAACCAAAATCAATTGATGACCCATCTTGATCCCAAACATAAGAATCAAAATCCTAGCTCATATTTGCCTAAGCCAAATTAAGCAAATGAATCCCTCTCTTTCAATATAAAATTCAAGGAGACCTCCGTGATTTGTAGTCCCAAAACTACAAATGTTCTCTCACTTTTATGGGCTCCAAAAGCCTTGTAAGATTTCCAATATTAGCTCTAAAGTTATTGGTCTCCTCTCTTTTCCTCCAACTTCTAAGTTATAGGTGATTTTCCTCGCCTTAGCTCTAAAATTTAAGGAGAATTCTCCAACCCTTAGCTCCAAAACATTGGATCTTTTATCTTCATTTACATGATCTCCAATCAAGTGAGAATGATATTCAATCATAAGTCTCTTCTATTGGACCCAATTCCAATAGGAGTTGCCTCCTCTTTGGCCTCAAAGTCGAAGCCTATTCATTTGGCCCAAATCAAGTAAATAATTCCTCTTCTTAGACCCAAGCTCTAAGTAACATTTTCACTTAACTAAAATAAGAGATCATTCTCCTCTCATGACATTTAAAACATAACCCTTAGATATGCTTTAGGAGCCTCTTGTTTTTTGAACTCACCTTACCCAGGTAGGTTAATTTCACAAAGTCCTAAGTTAAACTCTTAAGTATGTTTACCCTTACTCTAATAGGTAAACATCTCCCTCTTATCCAAACATTAAAAGAAACCTAAAATTCCTAAAAATTATTTATGTTCCTCTTGATACAATGATGAATCATTCCACCCCAAAAGGAGGAATGCATACATCATTGGATCTTAGGATTTTATAAGTAGCAGGCTTGTCTCAAAACAAGCAGTGATTACTCTTATGGGTTCTTGATAACCCTTCTAAATTTCAACTAATAAAAAATAAAATAAAAATTTTAAGTAACAAATAAATTAAAGTGAAACAACCTCTTGGATTAAAATTGAATATCTTTTATTCGCCAATAAAACAAAAACATCACTTGTAGTGTGACATATCATACAGTCAATACACACTTAAGTGCATAGCCCGTAGGTATGCTAGAATTAAAATTTTTCTTTTAAGAGCATGTGTTTGATGTGTATGGTATGATGCTTATTAGATTGTCTACATTATGGGCATTTTCCCTTAAGTGAATAGAATAGAGATATATGATTTTTCTTCAGATGATTAAGCTTAAAAGAGAGTAATTATATATATGTAAGCATGTTTTGATTGTTTACTGGATATATGTTAAAAATGAATTCTTTTCCTACGTTTCTTCACTTGCTTTGAGTGGGAGTGGCTTGGACTTTGTTATACATAAGGCTCTTAGGACAAAACTAATTCTTCAATCAATTAACATGTGAATAATCTAAAATCAATCATAGGATAACCAATTTTCTAAATAAAAAGGAAATTTGCATGACTCACTCTACAAGCTAAGTTTTTAAAATTAAAATGATTATGCATGGTCAATATGTCTCATATAGAAAGCCCTCACTTAAAAATCAAATAGCAAAAAAATCTACATTCAATGAGTTAGCATTTTGCATACCCACTTGGTTAGGCATCTTAGCCTAAAAGTAAAGTTGTAAGTCTTATCTTCTAAATCAAAACAACCCCCTAATCTTCACATTCATTGAGACTAGACCTCATTGTTTTAAAAGCATTTATGTGAGTTTGGCTAGTAGCCTTTTTCAGACAGGTTTATAAATCGAGATGTCGAGATGACTTATGCCTTATATGAAGTGTAGGTTTTGCAAGTCCTTTGCACTTTGTTAAACATAGGTTTGAGGCATTATCCTTCGGTAGTCCTCACCTTAGCTCTAGAATCCGAAGCTGTAGTTGACTCCAATCACCTCATAAGTCCTCATATTCCAGACATTTCCTCCAGCCTATATTGTTGGAATATAAGTCCCAATATTCTAAATCAAATTGGTCAACTTAAACAAAAATTTAATTTCAAAATGTAAAGTTCAACATAAGATATTATGAGTACTACATTTTCTTCATTTAGCTTTCATTACTAAAATTTGATTTAAAGTTTATCACATCTCCCTTGAAATTCTTAAAGATCAAATCTTTGAACAAGATTTTCTCAAATTTAAAAAATAAAAATATTAACAAATGTTTTAATGACTCTTAAAAAATCACTAGCTTAATCAAAAGTATTCTCAAGTAATAAATGCTTGAGATGCAATTAATTTAATGGCTTTCCCCTATATGGCATCTATACCTCAAAATAAAATAAACCCTATTCAACTAAATATTAAATAAAAAAAATCTCTATTAAAAATATAAAATTGTAAGTTTTGTTATTAAGTCTATAACGAAATAATATTTTGTCTTTGTGATTAATAAATCATTTTGTATATCATACTCGATCACAAAATATCTCAATTCATTGAGGATGAAAAAATTTCTCTAACAAAATAGTTGTTGGAACTATAATTAGTTCATCAAGCTATTGAGGAAAACTAGATCGACTAGAGACAAATTAAAAACTTCCCAAGAACATCAATAGAAATATTAGGACTCAAAGCATCCAAAGTATACAATGGTTTAATAATAATAGTAGCAAAACATACAATGCTAAAATGCTTCAGAAAATGATAAAAAATATTTTGTTCAACCTCGTAGCTTTGAAGGATGAATATTGAGATATAAACAGAAACAAAGCAATAAAATGATTTGATGATTAAAACATAAAGGGGATAATCAATCTTTTCATCTACTTCGAAGAAATTCATAAGAAGCTACCCTTGCAACTTGGGCACAAAATCATGGAAAGCAACTTGGGCACAAAATCATGGAAAGTTCAACGAAATAATACTTCTTGAAATTTTGATTAGTCCAATCTTTTGATGGAGATTGCCAATAATGGGGGCATGCATTACTAGGGTAAAATCGAAAAATCAAACAATGTTGAATCACTTATTGAATATGCACCAGAAAAAAACCATGAAATCCTACTCTCCATACCAACACCTCTCCTTTTGTAGATGAATAAGTGACTCTATTTTACTGGTTTATTTCAATTGTTAAGAATCTGTTCGATTATTAGTTCACAATTTTAACTTTCCTTGCTTTTTGGTTTCAATTTTTATTTTTGTAAAGCCAATCCAACAAAAAATCAAATTATATCACTTTCTTCAAATATAAAACTAATAAAGCCATATAGCTAAACAAGTGATATGAAGATCAACACCGATATAATTTACTCAAGGTGCCAAAATTATAAATTTTAACAAAGATTATCTGATGGTCTTTTAATATATGTTATTGAAGGTAAAGATAATTAGATTTATTCTTAAAAATAATTACATTTTAGTTTATTCAAAACCAAACCAAAGTTCATTTCACTTTGGTTTAGTTTGACAATAATTTGCCAGGCTCTATTTTTTGAATTTTACAACCGAAATCAAATCTAATTCGTAAACCAAACTATTTAATTTTTAAACCATATTTAGCCAATATTGGTAATTCTCATATCACACTATTATGATTAAAGAGGCATCCACAACACTTTATAGATGCATTAAGGCTCCGAAAATTTGCTCCACGGCTTCTCCGCGACCCCTTTCCTTTTATGGGTTGTCGAGAGAGTATTAACGTTAGGTTCCGAGGCAAATTTTCAGAAGGCAGATTGAGTTTTAAATAAGACATTACCCAAAGATTTCGACATCATTTTACAATGACTTTATGATCTGAGTTCACGTTTCCTATAAGTGTAAGCCCCTATAGTTAATTTACCCCTTCTAATAGCGAGAGAGAACTTTCAATTAAGGCTAGTCGTCAAACAGATACGTAGTATCCGACATATACTAGCAGCATGTTTAGGAATTTAAACTTTAATATTTCAAATTCGAAATTAACCAACTTGCACTTGAAGCAGATGATGGGGGGAATGATCAAAGACTCGATTTTTGACCTCTGTGTAAAGAACCAAAAGAAGAAAAAAATCCTGCATACCTTGCACGGTCGAATCCTCCGCAAATCCTGTTGAATCGGCGTCGTTTGCGTCATTTCCCGGAATTCCTGCGCAAGACATGCTCAATCGTACCCAAATCCCGTCGTTAAATACTGAACCAGTTGAAGCCTTTGGGAGCTCTTCTCCTGTTGAAATTATTTGCAATCTCCCTCACAACCGAAGCCCTTCCCATTCGCGATCTCCCTCACAACCTGAAGCCGACCACTTCTACATCAAGTAACTCCACCTTCTACGACCAAATCCCCTGCTAGATCACCCCGTCTTCCCGATCTCCACAGAGAGAGAGAGAGAGAGATACCAAACCCTTACCTCACTCGTAACTGAGCTCCTTCCTCCCATCTCCACCAAGCCGCTCGATCCAACTCTAGCAGCGCTATCCAAACCCCACCCGACCCCTTTTGATTCGCTGCTCCAGAGAGAGAGAGAGAGAGAGAGAGAGATGTAGATAAACCTTCATCTTTACCTTTCTAATCCTCGTATTGCCGAACAACCCTTCCCCTCAAATTGTTTGGTTTCTCCCTTTTGCTTATAAAAATGAGATGTTTTGGTGTGGAAAAGATTGTTGAAATTGTGAGTAAAAACTCTACAAAAACTTGAGGGTTTCTTCTTGGAAAAGCTTGAGAGCTTGTTCCATCCCCTTCTTCTCTTCTAACCTATTCTTCTTTACGCAAGTTCCACTCCACTTGTATCCTTCTTCTTGAGCTCTGGAAGTATATGTTGTCTGAAATTTGGAGACATTTGCCGGAAGAGTTTGGAAAGGACGTTGGACTCTTTTGCAGTGGTGGACCCTTGGTTTACAAGCCTAAACACAATTTTCTTAAATTCCTACTTTCGTTGCATGTGAGGAGACTGCTAGACAGTTATACTGAGGATAGTGTTTTTATATTTTTATTTTGTTTTTGTTCGATTTGGCTTTTGTTTTTCCTAAGTTTATTTGGATGTTTGCAAGTTACAATTGAATCGAGTTTGACTTAAGCCTTGTCCCGGTGTTCTCTAATTTGTCTCTTTACTCTAGTTTTTGCTCGCATCAAAGTTGGTATCATAGCGTGTTAGGAAATCCTTGGTTTGTGAGTCCCTTGTTTCTTTTGAGTTCTAAAATGGCTAATAATCCGAGGGAATGATAAAATGTAATGCAACAATTAGTGGATTTGCAAAATCAGATGAATGATATGGCTAATACCCTTGCTAATCTTAATGTTAATCAGCAACATGTTCAAACATCTGAAAGCGAAGAAGTCCCTAGGAATCAAAATAGGAGACAACAAAATTGGGATTTTGGGATTAAAATTGACGTTCACAACTTTGAGGGTAAGTTGCAACCTGATCTTGACTTGAGAAAATGGATCAATTTTTTGATTGGAAAGAAATTCCTGAAAATCGAAAGGTGAAATTTGCAAGCTTAAAATTAAATGGTCATGCTCTTACGTGGTGGAAAAATTTGCAAAACAATAGACTTAGGCGAGGCAAAGAAAAAATACAAAACTGGGAATGGAAGAAAGAAAAAATGAGAGGAAAATTTTTACTGTCTGATCACGCACGAACTATATTTCAAGAATTCAATAATTTGCGACAAAGAACTTGTTGACCTTTGTATAAAGAAACAAAAAGAACAAAAAAAAAAAAAAAAGCTAACCTGCAAAAAAATTCAGCTAACCTGCAGACCGTCGGATCCACGAAGTCGTGCCGAAATCCCGCTGCAAACGGCGCCGCTCCGGTCAATTTCCCGCAATTCCTGCAGAAATCTCGCGATCTCGCCTCGGTCGTTGCTCGGATCGCGTCTATAGAATGAAGCAGAGCCCTGCCTTCAGTCGCTGCTCTTCCACGCTCGGTTCCACTCACGATTCCATTCTCCGCTCTCTGCTTCTTCCTCCGTAAGCTCCCGACCTCCTCCCGTCCGACCTCTTGCTTCTCCGATCCAGTGAGGAAGACACACACACAGAGAGAGAGAGAGAGAGAGAGAGAGAGAGAGAGAGAGAGAGAGAGAGAGAGAGGAGGAGCTCTCTTGCATACCCGATCCCTCTGAAGCCGCCAACCTTCTCCCAGAGCTCTGGCCGAACCCAACCGACCCCATCCTGCCGAGCTCCTCTTGCCGACCGGCTCTCACCCGCCTCCCTCCTTCCTGTTCCGATCGGAAGCTACGACATTTTGAACGGAGACAAGAACGGGAGCTCGCGTGTAGTGAAGGACATGGACTTGGTTTGGATAACAAGACTTGGACTTAAACTTGGACTCTCATTTGAACTAGAACTTGTACTCAAACAAGAGTAGAGGGCTTGAACAAGACTACAAGAACTTGATTGAACTTGAAAGAACAATACATAAGATCAAAAGGAGCTTTTAAAAAAAAAGGATCTTAAATTGAATC
>NW_021319384.1:174208-208676 GCF_001605985.2 Dendrobium catenatum
GATCAATATGCAGTGAATGCATCAATTCACCTATATGCAACCTAGCCTCTTGCTGACATATAGTGCGATATGTGATGAGTGCTAACACCTGATGATTACAATAGAAGATGCATTGCACGCATAATGAGAAACCCATGGGTAATAATCAGAAATGAGTAGTGAATGCTATGACACCTTTATATTCATTACTTAGTGACATACAAATGAATATACTAGTCTCCCTACGAGAATAAGATTGGTATGCAATGAATATAACAATATTCTGTGGTCCATATAAAGGCACAAGCAGATACGCTCATCCCTACAAGTAAAGAAACTGGAATTGATAGCAATTTTTTGTAACGATCATGCAAAGAAGACATGATTGCCTCCACTACATGTCATATAACGAGCATATAGAAGAAATTCCAAGAAATGTAGTGTCCTGCAGTAAGCATATAAAACATACTAGTTTTGTCATTTGCAGCAAAAGCAGAAGATTAGTTAGTGCACTATAATCCAGCTACAAAAAGAGGTAAGTAGTACACGATAGTTTACCTGTATAAAGCAATGAATAACTCAATTCAGAAGCTACTATGCCACGCCATTGGATTTGCAACATCCATGTAAGCGGACAGAAGACGTCTACAAATATTTCAAAATACCCCTGCACATGCACCGTGATTTGTATGCACATAGGCAAACAAAAGGGGTAAATAAAATTATTCACCCGTATGGGCCCTGACGAGCGTGATATTGGTACATACGTGACGTCTAGGGATGCTGCGCGGGTCAATAAATTCGAAATCGATCCTCCTAACACTATAGGAAAACAGCTCATTTCCCATTGAATTTTCGGCGGAATTTAATTCGTCACAAATTCGGACAGATTTTTCGGCGGAGTTACGACAGAAATTTTTCGGCAAATTTTTGACATAATTTTTGATTGGTTTTCTCGACGAATTTTTTCTGAAGAAATTTCCGGAGGATTTCTGATGGAAATTAAATATTTTTATTTCCAACAAATTTTTGATTGGTTTTCCGACGGAATTTCCGGCGGATCACCAAAGGAATTAAATATTTTTTATTTTGAAATATAACTTAAATTATTTAATTAACTGATTTAATAATTAATTGTTAATTAAATATAACTTAAATAATTTATAATTTTTTGTTTAATTATATTTTAAAAATTAGTTAAATAATTTAAAATATTTTTGTTTAATTAAATTAACTGATTTAATAATTCATCGTTAAATTAAATTATATTTTGGTTTAAAGTAGTTATTACTTTTGGTTTAAAGTAGTTATTAATTTTAAAATAGTTATTACTTTTAATATTAATAAGTAATAGGTTAAATAATTAAAAACTATCATATTTAATTGGTTTTGCTTTAAAGTCTAGATGTTAGATGGCGCTGAACAGACGAAACTTCTTCTCGTGGGGAGATGGGGGCGGGGTTCGAGCCACGCGAAAGACACCACGCGGGCAGGCTGGCCTATGAACACGCGGTCATCCGGGCGGGCTGGGGTGGAGCTCAACTGGAAGCAGGGGGCCAGCCGGCTAGTCGGGGTGTGTGCATTTGATTTTTTTTTTATTTTTTATTTTTCTTGACATTCCGGCGTATAGAAATCCCGCCAGAAATTTTTTCCAGCGGAAAATCCGCCGGAAATACGTCGGAAATGGTTCTGACACATTATTTTACGTCAGAAAGCTTTTTTCGACTCACGTGAAACCGGAGCAAATATTTTTGCCGGTAATCCGCAGGAAATGCAATTTTCTGACGGATTTTGGCCATTTTCTGACGAAAACGGCCACCGAAAAATGAGGTTTTTCCTGTAGTGTAAGTAATAGGAGTCGACAAGGTTCAAAAAAACTATAAAATTTCCCCAAACACCCGCATGGTCCCCGACGAGCGTGTTACAGTTACACGCGTGACGTCTAGGGATGCTGCGTGGGTCAATAATGTGGGTCAGTAGGAGTCGACAGGGTTCGAACCATTAAACAAATCTACGGTGGTGGTGACCGGTATATTTGTCTTAATTCATTCATATTAAACCTTCGAGGCCTATAACTATGAGAATTCACTTACAAGGGCATAAAAACCTACGAAATCCGATCCTCTGTCAACAACTCGACAGAGTCGACAAGGTTCAAAACATAAATATTTCCTAAATGACCCCATGATCATCTCGATGATGGCCGTGTTGAACAAATATCTCAACCGGATGGGTTAATTCCAAATATTTAAAGTCCACCAAAATACCTATGAAATTCAAAGCTCCCAAAAATCCAAAAGTCCCAAAATTCAAATCCAGATATTTAAAATTGAAATAATCATTAAAACACTTAAAGCAAAATCCATCCACCCTCCGCAATAGTTTTCCGGGGTGGACAAATTAAAATTAATTTCAGCTTGCATTGAGATAAATGCTTAGTCAAAAATATCACTAGGATCCATTCTTAAACCATCTCCTGCTAATAAGGACGTAATACGTGTCCTCTAACCGGTGATTTTGCCATTTGGCACCACAGAATAAACGGTTATGACCCGGGCTCCTCTGAACCGAGTAGTTTTGCCGCCAAATGGTACAACGAAATACCGATTATGGCTAGAGCCAATATGCTCCTTAGTGGCATCGAATCTTTGAAATATGAATCAATAGAATATGATCGATAGGGCACAAAGCCCTCTGTTAGCTAAAATGGATTCAAATTTATCCCCTTAGACAAACACTCACCCCATATCTACAAGGTCCCCTTGGACGAAGCAACCCATGGCTGCCGACAATGATCCTTTTGTTCAGTTGGGTCGATTACCTCCTCTGACTAAGTAGACTAGGGACCACGATGGCCCTGGACGACAGACCCATGGGATCTTGATTGGGTCTATCATCCATTCCCCCACCATCCGCTTTAAGTGCAAGATGGTGAAATTTCTGTTTTAAATATCAATCCTTCCAAATACTAAATCCAATGCTGCTACTATATGCCAGATAACACATATTCTTTACGTATCTGATTGACGACTAGCCTTAATCGAAAGTTCTCTCATTATTAGAAGGGGTAATTAACTATAGGGGCTTGCGCCTAGAGGAAACCATAACTCAGATCATAAAGTCCTCACAAAATGAGGGCGAAATCTCTAGATATTGTCTTATCTACAAATCCATTTACCTTCTAAAATTTACCTTGGAACTTAATTTTGTTAAAACTCCCCCCGAAGAAAAACAAGGTGGGCAGAGGCCGGGGCCGAATTTTTGGAGCCAACAGATTTCTAACGACTCCATTAGGGATTGGTTTCTCTTTCCATCTTTGTCTAGTCGTCTCAATGTTATAGTAGCACCTATTTCAATCCGTATTCAAGATTTTGAATCCTTTAAAATGATCATTTAATAAATCAAAGTCCTGAATATTCTAAAATGATCATTCAGCAAATTCATATAACATTTAGCAGAGTTTTTAAATTTATTTTTATTGCTTGCTTATGCTATTTATTTTTGTCCATTTTTGTTTTTGTTATGTGCAAGTCTCTGCATTTTGAAAGTGTGGGGTGATATATCAGATTCTGATTACTAACCCTTGTCTTTCATTTATGCAGATGAATCTATAGAACAACCTGATGACCGTCCAGCTGGGACGAGAAGCTAGGATTCAGCTGGCAAATGCTGTTATTTAAACTGGGAATACTAGAGCTACCATCCACTTTGGTAGCGTTGACTTCCCTGCCTTTGTTGCAAGAACTGCCACCATCCCTATGAATGGGTGAACTCTGAAAAAGCCTGCGGTGAGACTCCATCTTGACAGAGCTTTTATCCGTCGGACGCATCTGCCAGCATCGCGGGCCACTGCTACTTCTGAAAATCCTTGCAAGAAGGTCTCTATATTTGAACGACTTTCACAGTCGAAAGCCCCGGCCACCAAGAGAGTTAGCAGGAGGATTTCAGTGGTGACTGCAAACACCACCACCTTACCTAGGGAGATTGCTGCACCTGGTAGGAACGATGTTGAGGCCTCCTCATCTGGAGGAAGGCTTACAAGAAGGCAGAGGAGAAAGAAAAATGTCGAATTGCAAGCTCAACAACAATTCTAAACCCATCCCTCCAACCTGCTGGCTCAAGAGCTTGAAGCCAATGTTCCTACCCGGAACAAGTTTACTAACCTGAGATGGGTCAAGAGGAACAGCTCCACTGCTGAACTTAAGAAGTAATTTTGGGACCAACAGCCTGAAGTCCCAGCTCCTCTAAAGAGAAAGGAACCTGAAACTCTCTCGGCTCGGGTCTACCGGGTGCTGAAAACTATAAAAGAGAGAGGACTGAAGAAGAGAAGATACCAACGACCGCTGATGGTCGAGACTAGAAAAACTCCACCAAGAGAACGCTTATAAGTTGCAATGGAGAGGAAAAAAAAGTTGCAGTGGAGAGAAAAGAAAAGAAATATATCCCGTGTGGTGAGCATCGGGGCGTAACACCTGAACCTCGGGTTTAGGGATCCATCGCCAAAAGGTCCCGACGGAAATGAAAAGAAATATGGAGGCCAAAGCCTCGCAGAGAAGAAGAAAGAAGAAATCATTTGGGTGTGACATCCGATGTGGCTTCCCGGAGATCCGCCCCTACCTATAAACAACATCAGAAATGGGCCCCAAAAAGGATCCACAATGACACCCCTCCCAACGGTCGACACCTTGAAAAATCCTCCAGGGGATCCCGTCGCTCTCTATCCCCTCCAAAGGAAGAGACTAACTTTGACCGCAGTCCACTAGTAAAAGAAATCTCCTTGCCTAACCAAGAACCGAAGATCTAGTGGCGTCGCCGCTCGGAGATCCGAGTATTAAAAGAAAATATAGAAGAAGAACAAAATATAGAAGGAGAAGAATATCTCGAATGGGGAGGAGGAAAATCTAGAAGAAGAATTGGAAGAAATAAATAACATATTGGATATGGAAGTTGTCTATATGGTGACACATATAGACATCAATGATCGCGCTGATTACGATGACGATCGTTGGCAATCGCCACCCAGACAAGTATATCGACGCTGCCATAGAGATGAGTCCACCATTGGCAGAGGTGACCATTCCCAAGGTGAAGAGGAAGTGGAGGAGAATTCTTTGATGCCGAAGATGTGGCACTCGCTGAAATGTGGCGACAGATGAGACGAAAAATGAGAGCAAAGGACAGGAAAATCTCTCAGTTAAATGAGAAGATGACTGAGATGATGCCCCAAATGGCAACAATGATGCAGAGAAATGCTACAATTGGTCCTATGCCCAATCCTCCTCAGGATCAAATTTTCAAATGCCTCAAGTCTCAGGAGTACAGGGCACTCCTGAAAGTGCTCATGAGATTCATAACGTCGTCCTCCAACCCACCTCACAAAATGTTACAAGTACTTCCGAACCTGTGACTGCTGCACAGTTGGAAGGAATAATCACATAAAAGATCAGAGCTATTATATCTGTTGAGCTACAACATCAAGCCTTTATCTCACTACGTGGGGTCGGCTATATGAATCCTTTTTTCCATTGTGTCTTATTAAATGTCAAATTCTCGTTTAAATCTAATAAGCAAAGGTCATTCCTAATATTTTCTAACCAAGTCTTTTTAGGTCTGCCTCTACCTTTCATAACATAAGTCAAATCTAATACCTCTACTCTCCTAACCGGGTCATTGGAAGGCCGCCGTTTTATGTGACCAAATCATCTAAGGCGACTCTCTCTAATCTTATCTTATACTGGAGCTACTCCAACCTTTTCACGTATATGCTCATTTCGTATCCTATCTCTAAGGGTAAAGCCACTCATCCACCTGAGCAACCTCATCTCTGCCACACTTAACTTAGTATTATGCTTCTCTTTTAGTGGCCAACATTCAGCATCATAAAGCATTGCAAGCCTCACTACCATCTTATAGAATTTTCCCTTAAGTTTGAGGGGTACTTTTCTATCACACAACAAGCCCGATGCATTCCTCCACTTCAACCATCCAACTTGAATTCTGCGGATATTATAGTCGTTGATCAAGCAGAAAAATTGGTGCGCAAAGGTCGTCCGTATCCTGCTGAATACGACCAAGTACCGTACCCGAAAATGTATTCAGTACCAATGTTCAACACTTTCAACGGTAATAACAACCCCAAGCAGCACTTGACATAGTTTAAAGCTACCTATGGGAACACGGGAGGCAATGACGCCTTACTATTCTTACAGTTCGGTAGTAGTTTAACAGCAACTGCTTTCGAATGGTATGCTGAATTGCAAAACAATTCTGTGAAGACCTTGGAAACTATGTTCGTGAATAAATTTGTCAGTGCAACGGAGAAGATAACAATCGCTGACCTTGCTCTGGATAAAAGAAAAAGGGAAGAATCCGTAACAAAATACATTACTCGCTGGCGCAACTTGAGCATGAAATGTGAGCAACAACTTGAAGAAGAGCATGTCGTGCATTTGTTAATAGGCAACATTGATGACAAAATGCAACCCTTCCTATGTATGACTACAATTAGCACATTTCAAGATCTGCTAGACAAAGTGGCTAACTTTGACAATTTGAACTTGTCCAGACCAGAAAATCACTCTGATAAGTCCAAGAAAGCTAAAGCCCCAGATGTTAGAAGAGGTGAGGCTGACTCCACATTTTTCTCTAAAGCGGATAAGGGTAAACAAGTGGTTTATAAAGTAGACAAAGGCAAACAGCCAATGTAGTATGAAGAAAAGCCCAAGCAGAACTACAACCCTCAACCGAAGCTGATACTCGGGGGAAATGATAGGCCACGAACCTTCCAAGGTGGAGGACAACGCCCGAGGCAAGTAATAGGAATTGGTATAACGTTCAAATCCCTCAAGGATAAAATGAATAAAAAATATTCATTTAAGAGGGATGGTGTAGCCAAGTTATTTTGACAGGCGTTGAAAGCAGGCTTCGAACTACCAGAGTGCAAGAGGCCCAAGGAGTCAAAACATGCTGGTGATCCAAATTACTGCCCATACCATCAGGTACTCAGCCATCCTATTGAAGATTGCTACATCTTCAAGGATTGGCTTGAAAGAAAATATCGAAAAGGGGAACTCACATTGTCCGACAATGTGCTGTATCACCCTAGAAAAGAATCAACTCGGGTAATTACGACTTCCTCCGTACCCCCGATTGATGAAAGAAGAATACAAAAAAAGCTAATTCATGAAGAACAGTGGGAGACTACGATTTCCAAGAAGATTGTAAAAATGCTAAAACAACTCGAAGGAGTTCCATGGGTGAAGTGGAAATCTTCTACGGAGCCAGTGCTAAATTTGAAAGCTCTTCTTATGGCACAAGCTTCTACTTCCAAACAATTTCTCAACCAAGATGGCACATCGAAATCTCATAAGGTGAAATCTTCCAAGAAGAAGACCAAACTGAAGAAGCCGAAAGAGAAAATGACTGCGTCTCAAAGGATTATTAATAGTCTGGATGAATACTATCAGACTGTGAGGCGACCTATCAAGCTCGCTGACTTCATGACAGAGCTCAAAATAGATGGAGCCAAAGAAGACGATGAGAATTCTCTTCAAACAGAAGTATGTTGGGTCATCTCAGTGGCACCAAATATGCTGATAAAAGAAGGATATGCTGAGGAAGTTACTTTTGAATCCTGCCTGATGGTGAAATCAATGGACTATAGCTCGAAAGAGGATTTGTATTTTCTAAAAGAAGATGGGTCGGACCTCGACAGCGTCACAGATGGGACATGTAAACCTGGGTGGTGACTCTGAATCAACAGATGAATCCCTAGATGCAACAATGGCTAACTCTGAACAAATTGCGCCATTAAATGACTCTGAAGCAAATGAGATCGCTCAAGTGCAGTTGAGAAGCAGTAAGATACTGCCGACTCCGCCAAAAAAAGGGGTATCCAATAAGGATAAAAAGAAAGAGATAGTCATCAACGATGATATTATCCCTGAAAATCCTAAGAAAAAGAACACTTTAGCAAAGGTGATATATTATAATATCTTATCCCATATGAGGAAAATACCTTCACAACTCAGTATAGACGATGCTCTTGTAATGTCTAAGAACCTTCAGGAGACTTTAATTCGGGCTCTCAAAGACCTCAAAAGATATGAGGCGTATTTTGCTGAACGAAAATTGACTGAGGTTCTATAAGCTCGTAATGAGCTGTTTATTACCTTCTCTGAAGAGGATATGATGCTTGGGACTGTAGACCATAAACGTCATTTGTATGTTACTGTAGAGAGCGATAAACTGATCATCAGTCGAATCCTGATTGATATCCTAGATCTTCCATAAATCTAGTAAGCTTGAAAGCACTGAGATTCCTCTGCCTTGATGTGGAACACCTCGAGCTAGATAAGCTGATGGTGCATGATTTCAACGAAAAAGAGCAAAAGACCCTTGGATCATTTATGCTCCTTGTATTTGGGAGCTTCATACAAAAACTAAGTTCCATGTGATTGATGCGAACACTTCATTCAAGGTGCTACTAGGTCGCCCCTAGTTGCATGAATATGGTATTGTCCCGTCAATATTACACCAGTGTATAAAATATCTCAGAGACGGAGAAGAATTTAGGATCTCTGGTAATATTCAACCCTTTACAGTTCATTAAGCAATAATTTATGAAGTTGCACAGTATTTCATGCCAAAGAAGCAAAAGTCTTCGAGTTCTCTCGAGGCTAAAGCATCAAAATGAAAGGCTATAAAGCAACCTGAACAGGAATATGAGAAGAAGCAAGTGGGGAGAAAGAAGGAAATGCCGACTCTTCCCAAAGCACCAACCATTCTCAAAGAAAAGAAATACGTACCTCACATTGGGAGTGACACAAATGAACATGATATCAACCCTACAAAATTCCCAAGAGTATGCAATCTACGAACAAATGGATTAGGGAGGTTGAATTTTCAAACGATGATTATGACTACGACTCTATCTACATGAACACGGTGCAGGGTGTGTTCTCTAGAAGAAAAGACAGCTTGTCAATCTTAGATAGCATACTCATAGTCACACGAATTCTCCTACTACATTTCAAAGAAATCATTCCACATGAGGTACATAAGGTTGAGGAACTTGCCACCCTTGATCTGCCTCCTCTTAAAAATGGGACTACGTCAAAGAATGTACTATATTATGTTGGAATATGCAAAGAAGAGAATAATGACTGGTGTTGTATGCTCCTAGATTCCAAAGAGTTGCTACCTACGAGACTACCTAGGTTTAATACTGTTAGAATTCATAGAATTTGAGAAGGGCAAAAATACCTTCTAATTATTATACAAAATTATCTCTATTTATAGATCTATACAAGATGTCTTAATAAAGAAATAAATAACTTCTAATTGATACATAATTGCCTCAATATAATCATTCCTAATTCAGCTACCCAAATATAGAAGAATATTGGCATGATCCAGGTGAGCCTCCCACGGATTCTCATCCTGACCATGGAATCAAATGCCAAAGGATGACTGAGATTTCGACAGAATATAATATTATGCAATGGGTTTAATACTTTTTATTAAAAAGTATGACGTTTCTAGTAGTAACCCACATTGGTTATGGATAGGATATCAACCACCAGAGAAAGCCGGCAATGAAGGCCGATGATGGAAAACTATCCTCAAAATTCCGACAATTAAGGCCGGTGGTGAAAATTTTGTATTCCTCAGGTTTCCCGCAATGAAGGCTGTACTGTGATAAAGTAGCAATAAAGGCTGATTTGATCATGTCAGCAATAAAGGTTGATTTGATCATGTCAGCAATAAAGGATGATTTGATCAGCAATAAAGGCTGATTTGTTTATACCAGCAATAAAGGCTAATTTTATTATACCAGCAATAAAGGCTGATTTTATTATATCAGCAATAAAGGCTGATATCAGGTCTTAATCATGTCTCAAATCTGATTTAAGGCTTCTTGCTGTTGTCGGCCTATCTAAGATAATCGAGAGGGGGTCTCTATGGATCTGAGCGGAATAGGAAAATCGGAAGGAGCTTTGGATCGAGTCGTCTGAGCAATGTAGCTCTGTCCGCGTTGTCATCTCTATCTGCATCGTTAGCTCCGTCAACGACCTTGGCTTCGATCATAAGGCTTCGTTGCTTCTGCACGCATGAGAGTTGGCTCGCAATTAGGCGGCTCCTTCCCATGAGGTCTTGATGTTTCCTTCCTTTGGCTCCGTCTCGCAGGAGGTTTGCTCGGCCCGTCCGTCCCACAAGGCCCCGACGATTCCTTCCTTCGACTTTGTCACAGTTTGCTCGGCCCGTCCAGTTTCATTCGGCTTCAGGCTTCGGGCTTCTGGGTCCAGCTTTGCTTCTTCGGCTCCTTCGTGGTTACGCTCCTTTGACGACTTTGCCTTTCTATCGGATCGGAAGTTACGACGTTTTATTGGGATCGGTTGGGTATGCACGGAGGCTCCGTAAGAGCCGGGCAGGCGAAGTTTTGCGGTCGAATCTTTCAGGCGGAACCAGGTTCCCGCATGCGATTCTTCCGGTTTGAAGAAGATCTCCCGTACATGCACAGGGGGAAGCCGCTACTGTTGGCGGCGTCTGGCTTCGGCAAAGCTCCGCTCCAGCCTTTGTTGGCAAAGCTCCGTCTACGGTATCGTCTTCGGCACGGTTTCTCCCGAGCGGCTTCTCTCTGAGAACGACCGGCTAGGGTGGTTTAGCCTCGGCGCAAGAAGGGCCGCTCGGCTCTCAACGGGAGTCTCATTCGTGGTTGTTTGGCTTTCTACTTTCGACGACTTTGGCCTTCCTCTCTGATGGGAAGTTTCGATCGGTGTTTCGGCTCCGTCTCGTCCCGTCCTGGTGTACACGGGTCGGCAGCATCTCGGATGCTCCGAGCTTCTTCTTTTCTCTTCCTCCTCCGATGATCTAGGATCGTTCTTTGACGGCAATTAAGGCCGTTGGCTCTGATACCATGTTAGAATTCATAGAATTTGAGAAGGGCAAAAATACCTTCTAATTATTATACAAAATTATCTCTATTTATAGATCTATACAAGATGTCTTAATAAAGAAATAAATAACTTCTAATTGATACATAATTGCCTCAATATAATCCTTCCTAATTCCGCTACCCAAATATAGAAGAATACTAGCGTGATCAAGGTGAGCCTCCCACGGATTCTCATCCTAACCGTGGGATCAAATGCTAAGGGATGACTGAGATTTTGACTCCCCTCAAGCTGGAGACCAGCTTGCAATTACTCGCTCAGAGGTAGAGCTGCATTGGTTATGGATAGGATATCAACCACCAGAGAAAGCCGGCAATGATGTTGACGCTGAGGAGACGTACGAAGTAGATGATTATGATGATCAACCCGTAGAGGCCGAGCCTGCACCAGAAGAACTTGAAGATGGTGGACAGGCAACCACTATGGATGAACTAAAAGATGACAACTTGGGAACTGAGGAAGACTCACGCCCAACCTTCTTTAGTTCTCTCATACCCGAAGAACAACTAGAAGAAATAAAAGAACTTTTCTGTGAATTTAGAGACTGCTTAGTCAGGGCATATGCTGAAATGTCTAGCTTATCCCATGATGTAGCGGTTCACAAATTCGCCATCAAATCACATACATCACCCGTCAAGCAAACTCCAAGGAGAATGAAATTGAAAATTGAAGAACAAATTATTGTAGAGACGAAGAAGCTCATACAGGCTGGCTTCATTCGAGAAGAAAAATACGCTGATTAGATCATCAATATTATCCCCGTGAATAAGAAGAACGGTCAGATTCGTGTCTGTATCGACTTTCGGGACCTTAATAAGGCATGCCCAAAAGATGACTTTCCACTCCCGATGTCTGAACTCCTGGTGATCAACACGTCCAACTACGACATGTTCTCCTTTATGGATGAATCGTAAGGATACAATCAAATTAAGATGGCGCCAAAGGAATGAAAAGCACACATCATTAAGAACGCCCATCGATATTTTCTACTATACGGTCATGCCCTTTGGCCAGAAGAATGTTGGTGCCACCTATCAGCGGGCAATAACTCATATATTTGATGATTTGATACATCAGAAGATCGAGTGTTATGTGGATGACCTTGTTAACAAAAGCCTTGGTCAAAAAGATCACTTAAAAGATCTTAAAATCGTATTTGAGAGGATCAGAAAATATGATCTAAAGATGAACCCCCTCAAATGCGCCTTCGGGGTCTCCTCCAAAAAATTATTGGGATATGTTGTTCGTCATCGAGGTATCGAGATTGACCCCAATAAGATCAAGATGATCACGGAGATGCCAACACCAAGAAACCTTCGACAACTTTACTTCTTACAAGAACAACTGGCTTTCATTTGACGGTTCATATCGAACCTGTCGAGTAACTGCCAGCCATTTTCAAAATTGATGAAGAAAGATGTTCGTTTAAAGTCGGACGAAGAATGCCAGAAAACATTTGACAGTATCAAGAAATACTTGTTAAATCCTCCCATTCTCGCGGCACCAATCCTGGGAAAGCCTCTTATATTATATACGGTAGCACTAGAAGAGTCCCTCGGAGCATTATTAGCCCAACATAATAAAGAAGGGAAAGAGAATGCGCTCTACTACATCAGCCGAAGATTGATAGGGGCAGAAATTCGCTATTCCCAGATTGAAAAGCATTATTTTGTATTGATTTTCGTAGTTCAAAAACTTCACCATTACATGTTGTCTCACAAAATCAAGCTAATATCAAAAAGATCGATCCGTTGAAGTTCTTGATGACAAGACCAGCATTGACAGACCATCTAGCCCGGTGGGCAGTACTATTACTGCAGTTTGATATCACATACATGTAACAAAAGATAGTGAAAGGGCAAGCCTTGGCAGATTTTCTCACCGTGCATCCTATCCCGGCAAATTCTCCGCTAAATGATGATTTGCCCGATGAGCAGATCATGCAGGTCAAGGAAAAGAAGAAATAACAATTTTGAGAGATGTATTTCAGCGGTGCATCGTCGATTAAACATGTCCGACCTCCAAATATTACAAGAGCTCGAGCCGGCATCGGTCTTGTTTTCATACTACCTGAAGGAGGCATAATGAAATTTTTATTTAATTCGACTGAACCTTGAACTAATAATGAAGCCGAATATGAAGCTCTAATAGCAGGACTGGAGATCGTGATCGATGTTAGAATCCAAAATCTTCAAATTTTTGATAATTCTCAACTTATGATAAACCAAGTCCTCAAATTGGCTCATCATTACCATTGAATTGGCTCATTACCACCGGAGAACCCTTGAGCTCATGAAGCATGTGCCAAATGTTAAAATAGTTCAAATTCCCCGAGGAGAGGATGCCAAAGCAGATTGCTTGGCCAAATTGACCAAGGAGATGACAAACACCAACAAGGAGAAGCCTATATTCATCGGAGTTTACAATCATCAGTTCTTAGAGCCCGCTCTATTATAATTCCTGCAGGCAGAGGGAATACAAAATTCAAGTCAATAGGATGAAATCCTAGTTGACCCTCAACCTCTTTATCAGATCATTATGAAAAATTATCCAGAAGGATATCATGTGGCCAAGATACGTAAAATTAGTCAAGCTTCAGAATCATGGTTGCATTGCTTAGATGTTGAACTAGAAGATGGTTGGAGGTAACCCTTCATCCTCTACTTCAAAGAAAGTAAACTCCCGACAGACAAATCTATTGTCACACAAATTCGAAAGAGAGCATTGCGATATGCGTTTGTCAACAATATGATGTATCGCCGGGCTTTCGATCAAATGTAGCTAAGGTGCTTACGGATCAAGAAAGCTGATAAAGTAGTAGTAAAAGTCAACGAAGGGCTTTGTGGTGCACATCAGTCAGGTCCCAATATAGCCGTTAAAATCAAGAGAATGGGTTACTATTGGCCTAGCATTGGTTAGAGATTGTATTGGTCATACAAAGATGTGCCATGAATGTCAAATCCATGGTGATGTTATACATCAACCACCAAATTCTCTACACCCAACAGTAGCATAATGGCCATTTGAATGCTGAGGCATAGATATAATCGGTCCGATAGATCTGCCATCTTCAGCAGGACATCGCTTCATTCTAACAATGACAGACCACTTCTCGAAGTGGGCAAAAGCGACTCCATACAAAGAAGTCACATCCGAGCGTGATCAATTTCTTTACCCACAACGTTGTCTACATATTTGGTGTACCACACCGCATAATTTCAGACATCAGCACAGCATTCAAGAGCACTAAAATATACAAGTTCGTTGAGTGACACAAGATCGATTAGAGGTATTCTTCAATATATAATCTAAGAGCAAATTGCTTGGCAGAAGCCTTCAACAAAATACTGGTGAAATTATTGAAGATCCTCACCAAGAATAAAATAGAATGGCATACAAAAATGGCAGAAGCGTTGTGGGCATATCCTACAACATACACAACACCAACCAAAGCTACTCCTTATTCACTAGTGTTCGGAGTTGAAGTAGTATTGCCATTGGAAGTTGAATTACCATCACTCCGGATAGCAATTAAGAACAAGCTTACTCAAGAGCAAAATACACGCCTAAGAATAGAAGAGCTCGACGCACTTGATGAACTCAGGTTACAAGCTCAACAAAATATGAAAATCTATCGAGGAAGAATGGCAAAATCTTTTGATCGTATGGTGCGCCCTTGGGTATTTTAAGAAGGGGAATTAATCCTGGTGCTGAGAAGGCCAATCATCCCACACCAAAAAATTAGTGGCAAATTCATATCCAATTGGGAGGGCCCCTTTGTTATCGAGAAGGTATTTCAAGGAGTTTATCAACTTATCGACCTAAACGGTCAGAGGCCTATGCCGCTGATTAACAGTCGATATTTAAAGAAGTACCATGCATAAAATTGCCAAAAAAAAAATGATGATGTGTTCAAGGTGTTATGTATTTTGAACATGTTTATTATTGCATATTCATTTTATATTTTAAAATTCTCTTGTATAGCAAGAATGCATTTAAAATTTCTCCCTAAGACTGGGGGCATTTTAAATAATTATTCGGGTCGACATCGCGTTGCCTGTCAAGATCCCCGAATAAATATTTAAAATCTCAAAAATACAAAACTCATCCAAAATGTTCATACGAGAAAGGGGGCATTTTCAATATTTATTCGGGTTGACATCGCACTGCATGACGAGATCCTAGAATAAATATTTAAAAATCATCAACGTAAATATTCTTTAATGCTGAAGAATACAACGATTTTTTTTCAAAGTGTATGCAAGTGATCTTTTAAAAAGTTCAAGCCACCACCTTCAATAAACCAAGATTCAAAAGTCAAGAAAGATTTTTATGACTACATACTCCTACAAATTGGGCCAAAACAGCTTGAAATCTTTCAAAAACCTAAAGCTTAAGGTTCGAATGAGTGTAAAAAGTCGGATCCAACAAACCCAAATATGTTTGATCGCTGACAGCTCTATCTACTCAACAAGCCATAAGAAAGGCCGTAGCAGCGGAATCCCCACTTCGTCAACCCATTAGTAAGGACTGTAAGAAGAACGGAGGCTAATTTGACTCAATCAGTTCAAGTGATCATAGTCCACCGAATTCTCCCAAATGAGTCATAAATAATTATTAAATGTACGTAGGCTCTAAATTTTCAACCACAAATGAGAACTTCAAATCTACGAACTTCACTAAAATCAGTATTGGGAAGCACATTACCCATAGCTCAAGTCTGAAGCCTAAATGGATTTAAAAGGTCAGATTCAATAAGTCAAAATATGACCGGATCGCTGGCAACTCCTACTCAACAAGCCATAAAAAGACCGCAGTGGAAGAACCCCCATTTCAATAACTCGAGGATGAAGAGCTATCAAATCTTAGCTCACCCGATCTGATGAACTCAAGTGACTCAGAGATTAAAGTCTCATCAAGTAGTTAAGGATCAAGATACTACATACATTTCGTAATATCAACCAAATCCAAAACCTGCAAATCCTTCAACAAATCCGTAAAGCACAAAGTAAATGACCGAAGAAAGTATTCCAAAGTTCATGAAAAGCAAAAGACTAAACTAAAAGGATTCGTCATCAACAAGTCCGCTATGCTCAAAGCTATGGACTGATGACTTTATGCCACAAACCTAGTACAAACCTAAAGGGTTTAGGTCACCGGCATATATCCCTTCATCAAGCCCGCTAAAGCTAGAAGCACAGGGGAGAAGGCATACAAATTTTCTAACAAGTCAGTAAAGACAACTCAGATAACCCTTCATCAAGTTCACCATTAAGAGCACTAGGAAGAAGGATTAAAATTTTAGAACTTATGCCAGAGCTATGGAATGAGCATTCTGGATGATACCTACAAATATCCCTAAAGATTAAGGGCATTTTAAATATTTATTTGGGTCAACATCATGTTGGATGCCGAGATCCCCAAATAAATATTTAAAATTTTACCAAGATATAACTAGATGATGGAAGAATGTTGATCATATACAAAAAGGGCTATAAACCCAAGTGATTGTGGTGTTGAAAGAGAACAAATGGTGGTGATACTATCCACCATCGTTAATCTATAGAGTGATGCTCTAGAGACCTGAATACATGAATCTCTAACGCTCTCATGTGGGTCTCTACTTGGCAAGAACCAATATGTCAATCAAATTTTTGACTACAAGTGTATCTACAAGATCTACAAAATAAATTTTTGGAGATCCTCTAAATGAAAATCTTAGTGTGACATCCAAGAAAATTCTTAAAGATCCACTAAATGAAACCCTTGTGTGAAATCTAGAGCATATATCTAGAGATCCAGAGGGTCAATCAATATACAACAAACGTGATTCGCTCTAAACGCATACCATATTTGTTGTGGGGCATTTGTTGATCTCTATGTAATGAACCAAAAGAAGAAAAAAAATCCTGCATACCTTGCACAGTCGAATCCTCCGCAAATCCTACTAAATCGGCGCCATTTGCGTCGTTTCCCGAAATTCCTATGCAAGACCCGCTCAATCGTACCTAAATCCCGTCGTTAAATACCGAACCAGTTGAAGCCTTTGGGAGCTCTTTTCTCGCTGAAACTATTCGCAATCTCCTTCATGACCGAAGCCGTTCCCATCCACCATCTCCCTCACAACCCGAAGCTGACCACTTCTATGTCAAGTAACTCCACCTTCTACGACCAAATCCCCTGCCTGATCACTTCGTCTTCCCGATCTTCACAGAGAGAGAGATACCAAACAATCATGCAAAGAAGACATGATTGCCTCCACAACATGTCATATAACGAGCATATAGAAGAAATTCCAGGAAATGTAGTGTCCTGCAATTAGCATTGATTTTCAGATGAACACAAGCACATTCGCAAACAAAATACACTGAGCTGTTGTAAGCAAAGGTAGAGGACATGCAATAAGTATGAACACCTCTTACAGGATGTCGTAGGATACTTGCTATACATGCCATCAACTAGTTAATATAGAAGACTTTCAATGGGTGACATCATTTATAGCAAAAGCATGAGATTAGTTAGTGCACTATAATCCATCTACAGAAAGAGACAATTAGTGCACGATAGCTTACCTATATAAAATAGCGAATAACTCAATTCAAAAGTTGCTATGCTACGCCACCGAATCTGCAACATCCATGCAAGCAGACAGAAGGCGTCTACAAATATTTCAAAATACCCCCGCACATGCACCGTAATTTGTATGCACATAGGTACACAAAAGGAGTAAACAAAATTATTCACCCGCATGGGCCCCGGCGAGCGTGTTATTGGTACACACGTGATGCCTAGGGATGCTGCGCGGGTCAATAAATTCTAACCCTATCCTCCTAAGTAATAGGAGTTGACAAGGTTCAACAAACAACTATAAAATGCCCCAAACACCCGTATGGTCCCCGGGGAGCGTGTTATGGTTAAACACGTGACGTCTAGGAATACTGCGCAGGTCAATAAGTGAATTCAAGTTCGAATCTGATCCTTCTATGCGGGTCAGTATGAGTTGACAGGGTTCAAACCATCAAACAATTATACAGTGGTGGTGACCGGTATATTTATCTTAATATAATCATATTAGGTCTTCAAAGCCTATACAATGAGAATTCACTTACAATGGCATAAAAGCCTACGAAACCCGATCATCTATCGATAACTCGACAGAGTCGACAAGGTTCAAAACATAAATATTTTTTAAATGACCCCATGATCACCTCGATGATGGCCGTGTTGAACGAAGATCTCAATCGGAGGGGTTAATTCCAAATATTTCAAGTCCACCCAAATGCCCACGATATTCAAAGCTCCTAAAAATCCAAAAGTCCCAAAATCCAATTCCAGATATTTCAAGTCCACCCTTCGCAACAGTTTGCCGAGTGGACAAATTAAAATTAACTACATCTCACATTGAGCTAAATGCCTAGTCAAAAATATCATTATAATCGATTCTCAAACAATCTCCTACCAATAAGGACATGATACGTGTCCTCTAACAGACAGTTTTGTCGTCAAATGACACTACAAGATAAACGATTATAACTCGGGGCTCTCCAAACCAAGTGGTTTTGTCTCCAAATGGCACCACGAAATACCGGTTATGGCCAGAGACAATACGTTCCTTAGTGGCATCAAATTCTTGAGATGTGAATCAATAGAATATGATCGATAGCGCACAAAGCCCTCTGTTAGCTAAGGTGTATTCAAATTGTCCCCTTAGACAAACACTCACTCCATGTCTACAAGGTCCCCTTGGACGAAGCAACCCATGACTGCCGACAGGGATTCTTTTGTCAGGTTGGGTCGACTACCTTCTCAGACTAAGTATACCAGAGACAACGATGGCCCAGAACGACAAAACCATGGGATATTGATCGGGTCTATCATCCATTCCCCCACCATCCGCTTTAAGTGTAAGATGGTGAAATTTTTGTTTTAAATATCAATCCTTCCAAATACCAAATTCAATGCTGTTACTATATGCCACATAACACATATCCTTTATGTATCTGATTGACGATTAGCCTTAATCAAAAGTTCTCTCTCATTATTGGGAGGGGTAATTAACTATAAGGGCTTGCGTCTATAGGAAACCAGAACTCGGATCATAAAGTCCTCGCAAAATGAGGGCGAAATCTCTAGGTAATGTCTTATCTACAAACCCATCTGCCTTCCAAAATTTACCCTGAAACTTAATTCTGTTAAAACTCTCCCCAAAGAAAAACGAGGCGGGCGGAGGTCGGGGCCGAATTTTTGGAGCCCATACCGATCAAAATCCCATGGTTTCGTTATCCCAGATCATCATGGTCCCTAGTTTACTTAGTCAAAGGGGGTAATCGACCCAACCAAATTAATAGATACTCGTCGGTAGCTATGCGCATTGCTTCTTTTAAGGGTACTTTGTAGACATGCGGTGAGTATTTACCTAAGGGGACATATTTGAGTTCACCTTAGCTAACAAAGGCTTTGTGCCTATCAGACATATCATATTGATTTATTACTCAAATATTTAATGTCATTGAGGAACATACAGGCTCTGACTATGACCGAAATTTAATAGTGACATTTAGTGGCAAAATCATCCGGTCAGAGAGTCTTATTCATACCTATTTATCTTTGATGTCATTTTGCTACAAAATTATTGGTAAAAGACACATGTCACGTCCTTACTAGCAAGAGAAAATTTGAGAATGAATCTAATGATATTTTGACTAAACATTTGCTATTTGTGAGCTAAAGTAACTTTCAAACTTATCCACCTTGACCAAAAGTTGTGAAGGGTGAATGGGCATATTGCTTTAACTATTTTGGCATTATATTTCAATTTTAAACATTAATATAATTTATGAATACGTTAAAATCAATTGAATATATTTTATTAGAATTTAGAAGCATTTTGAATGTTTGGAGTCCCCTCCGATTGAGATTTTCTATCAACACGACCATCATAAGAGTAATTATGTATAATCTTGCTTTAATGGTCGGACATTGTTGACTCTATCTACTCACCGACAAAGGATCGAGTCCGTCGTCAGCATTATGCTTTTAATAATGAATCTCTCTTGCAGTAGACCTTGATGGCCAAATATGAACATATAAAACAAAGGCTCCGTTCGGCGTTACCACCATATATTTGTTTGACGATTCAAGCAATGTCAACTCTATCTATTTGTCGACAGAGGATCAGGTTCATCGTTGGCTTCAAGCTTTTGTTAGTAAACATTTCTTGTAATAGACCTTAAAGGACTAATATAAATGTATATAATCAAATACTTCGGTCAACGTTATAACCATGTACTTGTTAAGTGGTTCACCTTTGACCTATGTAGCATTTCAGACGTCACGTGTGTACTTACAACATACTCGTTGGGATCCATGCAGGGATGCATTTTGCAAGATGTATTTGTTTGATGGTTATATTTATGCAGTGCAATGGGTGTAAATGACACTAGTATCACTGCACACATATTTTCATCTACATATTGACATACTCGCAGGTGTATTTATATGTTTGCATGATACATGCATGCTGAAATGTGCATTTACGCACCGTTTAACGTGCTCACATGATGTATCATTATGCTGCGTGGGGGCTTAATGTATTAATATAACGTATGATGTATTTGCATGACATGCATGCGTATGCATTCCTGTGTTGCCTACTTGCGTGCATAACGCATTTGCATGATAAGTCAATGCTCTCCTGTAGTGCATGATATATTTGCAAGTCAGTGTAGCGTGCTACCGCTACACGGCGTACTTTACATATTGGATAATATGCTTGTATGATATGTTTTGTATTTTGCAACGTGTTTATGTATGATGTGAATGCATTAGTGTGCATTTCAATGCATGAGATGTTTTTTCAATATTCAAATATGATCAATTGCAAAATTTTATTTAAAAGCCTACAATGCCTACTGTCCGCTTGTACGGATGTTGCGTCATCTGGTGGCATTATTTAGCAGCGCACTGAGTTTCATTTGTCATGCATCGGCAATGCAGTTTAGCTCATTTCATCCTTCTTCATGTTGTCATTTTCCTCAGTATTCATCCTGTAGGAGCTGACAAATACGCTGCACAACGCATCCAGAGCATTCCACCTATTGTTTGCAGGTAAGCTGATTTATCTGGTGTGACAGACTGGCGCTGCAAATTTACTGACGCAATTTACTAGCAGCCTAGAGTTTGTACCACACATCTTCTGCTTACAGGTGAATAGTAGTGTTGTGTTATGGATCATTTGCTACTTTATGCATGTAGGTTGTCACAAAGTGTAGGCTTTGTTAACACTGCTTGTAGTGTATTGTTAGGCATTCAGAAGCCACCAACCATTCCATGTAAGTGAACTATGTTTAGTGCGAATCTTCTAGCATTGCTTGTAGGCGGGTCGTATCATTACACTATGGGTCCCTCGTTGCTTCTTATAGGCGAGCTGTCGTGCATTGCAAGCTTTGCTAAATTTACTTATAGATCTTCAACGAGCATTCAAAATTCATCAGCCTAGCTCGAAGTCAGACTGGTGTGTACATGATGAATCTCCTACAATGGCTCGTAGATCCTTTTATCCATCACAAGTTCATTTCTTGTGCCTGTAGATGGTGTGTCACACTCATTGCAATATCCTTATATTTGTAGAGGATTCATTATACTTGCGATACATTCAGTATCATTGCTTGTAGACAGGACCGTTGTATGCATTACGAGCCTTCTGCTATTAGCCGCGGGCAAGTTCCATGCCTACGAGCAGGTTTCCATGTTTCTTTGCAATCAGGCGACACTAATTGCATGTAAAATGCATTTACTTTGAAATCCTGGAATATATCTTCGTTAACAAGTCATAGCATTCACTACCTGCCAACCTTTTTTCTTGGAAAAAGTTGGTGTTCTTGCATAGCATCGCCTATAAGAGGTTAATGCGTTCGCTTGCAAGTTAATTAATATTAACTGCAGACGGGTTATATTTGTTCCAACTTCCTTATGAATGCTCTGCCACATTTATCACACATCCCCTATTCATTCATTCATTTGCATAACCAAGGGTTATTACTTGGCATTTTTTATTTTTTATTTTAGATTGTGTATTTAACAAATTAATGTCCAATTCCCTATAGTTCAATTTGAAAGTTTAGTTCCTTGTCATTTTGCTTAAGTCTTGTTCCTTGTGGTTTGAATTTCAGCATCCTCCTGGCATCGCCCAAATTTAAAGGAATTTTAGGGAGTATTAACCTGCCCACTACGTCAACAAAGATGTGCATGGTCAGTGTCGTGCAACATTGCGGCCATGGTCTTCAATTTCACCATGCCAAAAAAGGCTTGTATGGGTCTCTAGGGGTACTTGCGTAAAAATCCGCAGCTTTTTCCCATATAAATAGAAGCTCGTACATTGATACTTAGGTTTACCCCGCCACGCTAAGAAAAGCGTGCACAAGACTTACACATACTTGTCAATGGCGAATGGCACAACACGGCGCAAAGTTTCCTGAGGCATAGCGCATAGCGTACGGCGCGGCGCACCCCATTTTGAACACGGTGCAAAATAAAAAATAATTATAAAAATTATTATATGGATCCTATTTCAAGTATCAATCAAGTTGGGTAAGGCTTAGTTGAATATGTTTGTAGTCCAAAATCCAAACCATTAAAGTGAGCTTCAAGTTCATTCAAAACTTTTACTAAAATAAAGTCTAATAAAACCTAACAAAACATATTTTAATTATATCAAATAATTTTAAAATTAATTATGACATTATTTTAGAAATTTAAATATATAAATCTTAAAAAATATTTATAATTATATTAAAAAATCCCTAAAATTCAAATTGCGTATGACCTAGATTGCACCGGTACACCTATTTATGAAGGCATGCTGTATCCGATACACCGATACACGGATACGCCTCCGATACGCCACCGATACGTGTCGGATACACCAAAGCCGTATCCAATTAAAATACTATTTAATTTCAAAAGGAAACGCGTATCTGATACGCGTGTCCGTTGAAAAACAAAAAGAAATAAAAAAAAGACGCATCGTATTTACTTCCGGGGTTGCGAGCAAGGTTCTCTCATTTTCGAGATGGATTTGAGTCTCTTGATGATATGAGAATATTAGGAATTACTAATCTTTCACTTGATGAGCCTGAATTAGAAGCTATGATATTTATTGAAGTTCATACGGTATGACGTGCGTCATTACGCACACATGACTCAAATGGCGTGCAACCTTGAGCATGTGCGCCGCGCCATGCAATTAGCGTCATAGGTACGCCGCGCCGTGCCATGCGCCATTTTATGCCATTGACAAGTATGGGCTTATATGCCTCGCTATAAGAGTTGCACTATATTCCCTCCCATGATGCTAAGAAAAGCGTGTATAGCTATCCCGACATGTTGCAAGCATCGAAAACAGGATTTGGAGCTTCTTTTAGCTTTAGAAGTCATTATACCTTAGTTATGCCTGACGAAGGAGATGAAAGCACATAAATTACTTCTCTTTTTTTGTTTTTCTATCCTTTTTTTTTCCTTTACCCTTTTTCTTACTTTTTTCTCTTCTTTTCTCTCTTTTTTTATTGAATAATAATAATAATAATAATAATAATTAGATAAGGTCATTAGGGAGGGATTGGAGAGATTTTTCTTCTCTGTTGAGCTGTTGTTTCGGAGTTGAAGTGTATAAGGGTTGTTGGAGTGAATGAAATAAAGGGAGGTTGCCTGCAGCATGATAGGATGAAGAGTGTCGCTAGAAGATCGACATAGGGTCATCGAGCACGGTTGAAGGTCGAAGTTGGGCATAGCTTAGAGTGTGACTGACGGTTTGATAGGAAGAGGCCGGGCCGATGGGGTGAGAGTCGACGACAGGGAAGGCTAGGTTTCGGGTCGTGGTCGACAGGCTGACTTGAGGCTGATCGAAAGGGAAAGGATGAGTACTTGATTGGGTTCAATCATCCTTGGTTGTCGGTGCAGTTGAAGTTCTTAGAGTGAGGTAGGGAGTCGGCGGGATCAGAGGTGGAAGGATCAGTCGATTGGCTCAATCAAACAGAGGGAAAAGCAGGTGATGGGTAGTGAGAATGTTGTGGAGGTCGGATCAGGCACAAGAGTCGGCTGTAGACAGAGGTTGTAAGAGATGGACACAGGACACATGCGTCAGCGAAGAGCGGCTGGATCGGATTCGAAGGGTTGGGAGCTGGATTGGGAGGTTGATGTGGTGGCTGAACTGGAGGATCGAGATTGAATAGCAGGCGACGGGAGTTGCTTGGCTTATGAGGAGTTAGGCACAAGAGGAATCGGCAGGAATGTTTTTGCGTGGAAGCAAGAAGGATGAACTGAGACTTCGTTCTAGATTTATTAACGCAAATCGAAGCGTGAATCGAGCGAGCTGGAGGGATTTGCACAAGATTTCCAGGAGGAGACACGAGCGGCGCCGAATAGCATATAAGCAGGATTTGAGCAAGATTTCCGACTTGTGTGGAGGTCAACAATGTGTTATGCCGGTCCAGCCTGGACCGGCTCATCCTGGACCGGCCCAGCCGGTCCGGGCTTATGCCCGACGGAAGAAGGCGGAAGGGAGAGAGGGAACCGGGGTGGGGTCCAATTGATTTCAATTTGAAATTAATTGTTTTTGGAGGGAGAATGAAGGGTAGAGAAGTCCTTTTGCTTTTAATTTGAATTAGAGTGTATTAAATAGGGAGTTATGAGGAGAGGGGTTTTTCATCTTGCATTTTGAAATTACTTTGGGTTCTAGGTTTTCTCGCTTGGGCTCTCGGCGTTGCCGGAGATTGTAGGAGAGTTGTTCTTCCTCTCGAATTGAAGAACATTGTATCGGGCTTTGGTTTTGATTGCTTACTAGTGGAATACAATCGTCGCTAGTGTTTTCCTACGAGTTCTTCCCTATTTCCGCTGTTTTTGCGCTATTTGTGTGCCGATTTGGGTTAGGTTTGCTTGCGAACTCAAGTATTACCTTAGGGTTACTTGCGAACTCAAGTATTTCCTATCACAATGCATTAAGATCATCGATAATATCCTAGTAATCAAGATCGAGAGGCAAAAATCTAGAACGTTAAATGACAATAAGAAAAACAGGATAAGCATGATTGGCCGACCTATTAGACAACAAACAAAAGATATGGATGAATTTTAAATTTGTTTAGCATAAGTTGTATTTGGAATTTTAAATTCAAGATAGGGTGTATTTGGAATTTTAAATTCAAGATAGGATTTTTCTGAATTATTGAGTATGCTACCTTCTTTGAGGGAGTTGGTTCAGGAAAAGAAGGATAATTCAAATTATTTTCTTGTTGTAATTCCGTACTAATAAGTTAATTTTCTGCAATAAAATTCAATTGAAATCAACTCCAAATTCCCTTCTCTCTCCAATTTCTCTCCTCCAATTGCCAGCTGCCCATAAAGCCCAAACCACCAAGCTTCCCTCCAGCCACTAATCTCCTTGCTACTGTCAATCTAGCAGCTGTCCAGAGGAAATTTTCATACTGTTGTAGTTCTGTCTGCAGATTGCCCGCGACTTCCTAGAAATATAGAACCGTATCTCAAAATATAATCAAGATATTTCTTCTATTATTCATTGTTTTGCCAAAGTTGGCAGGACTAGAAATGTCATACAAGACTGAGAGAGTAATATATATATATATATATATATCATCTGTCCAATACACTCAAGAAAACAAAAAGAAGAGCTAACCAATTTAATAAAAGAGTTTAGTGTGGGGTTAGGGTGTTGGTGGAGTGATTGTGTGTACCTGATCTTTGTCTACCAAAACAGCTCTTACACCTTCAGTAAAATCATGTCGAAGTGAAGACCGCAGAGCTATTCGATATTCAGTCTTCATTACACCATGAAGCTGCACAGGGAGCAGCACTATAAAGTATAACAACTTAATAAAGAGCATTTGGCATAGAAAGAAATAAAATAGTTGAGCTATATTACTTTAGATAAATGATTCTCATCATTTCTGTGTGCAGATGCGACTTCGGAGAAATGTTTCTTAGTCAAATAGAGAGAGAAAGGTGCACCTTTACCAAGTCCTTGAAGAGCATCATGGGCCCATTCAGAAACTGCAACAACGCATACAAAGCCAATAAACATTAGAACTACAAGAAAAATGGTTGCAGCCAACATATATCTATGTTGCAATTAATTTAGTTCAAAATTACTTGGATGCTGCATGGAATCACAACTTCAAATTGTTGGTAATTAGACATTTAACCAACAAAACAAAATACTTTTTTTTTTTATATCCAACGAAGGAAATGGAAGACCGATAAGAAACAAGTATTTGAGAGTTGACAAAAAGTAAAAAGAAAATTGAAAGGGATCAACAGAATGTTGACGAGCATATATATTTACCAAAATAATCCAAGGCATTTAAAACATAACATTTTCAAAGACAGAGGCTGCAAAATACCAATATCATCAGCCTTATTGCAACAAATTGGGTTAAAGTTTCTAAAGAAAAAGACAAGATTTCTATTGATGTTTGTTTCGGTTTGCAAAACTTCATGACGATTAATCTCTCTAAAATGCAAAGATGTGAGATCACCAAAGAATTAAATAGGTTATACTAACTCAGATTTAACGCCAACTAAAAATATCCAGATGAATGAATTAAATTATATTTTATGCCAAATTCAAATAGAAAGGAAGATGATGAGGAAAGGATTTAGTCCCTGCAGGGATCCGTGGTGATAAAACCTTGGCATTGCAGCATTAGTAGAAACCAGGAAAGCAGAAAGTCATCAGATCATTTAAAAGAACATCAGAAGAACAAACCAGGTTTCCATACCTTGCCCATCAGTATTTAGTTCTAGCTTCTTTAATTCTTCTATTATTTCAGATACCGTTTTTTCTATGCCAAATGATGACGCTATATGGGGTAAAAGCAACTTCAGTTGAGCATCAGAATCTGGCTCCGTTTTGTATTGTGCTAAAATTGCCTGCACATTTGCATGCGCGTCCCCAAAGCTGCATGCCCAAAACAGAGAAGATCAATGTAATATCCAAAAATTTAGGTAAATAAATATAAAATTTTATTTAAGAAAATTATATTTTATATTAACAGTTAATTACTATTATGTAAAATCTTAGCATTTACACTAAGTAATAAGTTGAATTCAAATAAATATTTCCTAGTTCCGCAAATGTGCATCCATTGGCTGTGAAGAGTATAGATGAGCAGTTATTATGTGTGGGACCTCTCTTCCAGTGGGTTTTCACACAAGCAAGGGAACAAAAGGTTTGGGAATAATCGGTTAAACTGTTAACAAGAGATCGGCAAAGTGCAGAGAATGGTTCGTCAAAAAGCAGGGAAGAGTACGGCATAGCGCAAGGAGGAAATCAGCATAGTGAAGCAGAGCCCTTGAATTTGAATTGGGTGAAAGCAGCTATATTAGTGGGAAAGAGGAAATCCTCTTGCGGCTAAGCATTGTAATTCGGCAATTTCTTATCAGTAGTGGAAGTACGGACTGCTGTGAGTGAAGAGAGAATTTTCAGTGAAGGAAGAAGATCAAGAAGGAATTGAGGTAAGCAATTTAATTTTCTCCAATTGTTTTACAGAATTCTAAATAGTAATAAAAGTTCCCAAGGAAGATTCGCTCAAATGCAGTAATTGTTTGGTACATAAGGAGAAAAGGAACTGGTTTTGAGGTAAGTTGATGTGTTAGTATAAGTTGATTTTATGCAATTTATTAGAATAATAAATTGTGGAAATTATAGAATTAGAGAGGTGAATTGTAGGTACTTTATAAATGAAGAAGGGTCGAGGTGTCAGATTTGAAGAGAAAACCTGTCAAGGAGGTAAGCAATGAAATTCAATTTAAAAAGCAAATGTTTTTATTTCTATACATGTAAACTTGTAATTGACTAAATTAAAAGGAAACATGTGCTAAAGTTAATGATTTTACTAAGGTATGTTTATAGCCAAGTATTAAAGTATTAATAATCATATGTGAATTTGAATTATTTATACTTAAAATTAGATATATAATGAATGGATAAATGTTTTCTTAATTGATCATATATTGGAAAGAAAGCACTAAGTTATGTAATATCTACTTATTCTTTTATTGCAAGCAATATAGTAGATAGAATTCTTATAGGAAAGTATGAAGCATGACAAAGCAAATATAAGTTCTAAATTTTGAAACCAAATGAATACCACATGAGGGGACTAATGGCCAATTATCACAGCATGACAAGATACCTAAGGGTCCTAAAAATATTGCACCAGTAGAAGGCAGTACATAGAGTTGATAATGTACACTAACCATACCAGTGCAATGACAAGAAATTTGATGCAAATGCAAATGATGAACATGATAATGCAAATGATGGAAAAGATTCAGCCTCTGGCAGGACCGGCTACACCATGTATTCCACCTATAGATATATCAATCACTCATACAACTCTTGGTAGCAGTGTAGATACAGATGTTGGTGTTCATGTCAATGTAGAAATAGACAAATATTTAAAACTCTTTCAAACTTCAAAGTTTAAAATCATCTTTATTTAAAGGAGTATTAGATGCCCGAACTGCTAAAGATTAAATGGTCAGGATTGAGAAAAATTTGAATGGGATGGAATGCCTTGGGGACAGGCATGTATCCCTTGTGATTTTAAAGTTGGAAGGTGAGGCAGAATGATGGTAGAGAGCTCAACATTTAAAAAAATTCAATAGTAGAGCTAAAAAACTAATTACTTTGGATGAATTTGAACAAATCTTTAGGGAGTGATATGATCCTCCTTCAGCAAGATAGGCAATGTAAGAGATTTTTTCCAACATAAAGGAGCCAAAACTGTTATTCAATATGAATCAAAGTTTACATCTTCATTAAGGTATGCTCCACAGCTTATCAATACTCCTGCTGAAAAAATGTTATAGATTTATTAAGAGTCTTAGAGATTCAGTGATGCAACCTTTAATTCCTCTTCGCATAAAAGATTTTACTGAACTGGTTGAAAGTGCTAGACTTTTGAAGCATAATATGGATATGATAAAATATAAATGCGAGGTTGACAACAAAAAGAGGCCAATTGATCAAATAGATTGTTAATAAAAAAAGGCAGAAATTTCATCTAGGTCAACAACAGTAGCCTGCATGATTTCGTGTGATACCAACTTGTTCAAAGTATGGAAAATATCATCCAGGAAGATGTTTAACGAATTTAAGAAAATGTTATCTGTGTGGGGAGCCAGGACATAAAAAAATTGTTCTAAAAATATTCTAAGATTCATTGAATTAAAAGGAATTCAGAAGACAAATCAGTACAAGGAAGTTAGGTCACAAATGAATCAACCAGCTTTTAAGATAAAAGGAGAAGCACCAGGAGAAGTGGTGAGATCTACACTTGCTCGAGTTTTTGCTTTAACTTCTCAATCTTCAAAAGTGGTCACGGTACTATCCATATTTTAGATTTACCTTCTAGAATTTTTTTTTTGTGGTGCATCACATCCTTTATATCTGAGATATTTTGTAAAAAATTACATGTGAAACCTGTTGTTTTTACTCTTAGTCTAAGTATTTAGTTACCTGCTGGCAATTATTTCATTGCCAGTGTTTCATGTTTAATTAATATAATGATAGTCGATAAGGAATTCAGATCATATTTAATAATCTCATCTTAAGTAGAATTTAAAATAATTTTGGGAATGAATTGGTTGGTCTAATACTTTGCTAGTATTGAATGCTGGAAGAAAATAGTTAGATTTGATTTGCTTGGAGAAAAGTCATTTTATTTTCAGTGTGATAAAAGAGTAATTTAATCTTTGATTACTTCTAATCAAGTGAACAAAAGTATAAGAGTTGATGAATTAATTTTTTTAATAAAGTTAGAAGCTAATAAATGTGTGAGTTATGAGATAAATTCTATTCCTATTGTGAATGAATTTATAAATATTTTTTCTAACGATTGAAACGATGTCTCAAAAAAGAGAGGTGGAATTTTTAATAAAAACACAACCTGGAAAAAATCCAATTGTAAAATCACCTTACAGAATGACAACCAAAGAATTACAATAATTAAAAAGTCAATTGGCAGAATTAATTGAAAAAAGCTTTATTAAACCCAACATATCTCCTTGGAGTGCACCATGTTGTTTTTCGAGAAGAAGAATGATTAGACGTGACTCTGTATTGATTACAGAGAACTAAATCAGGTGACCATTAAAAATAAGTACCCTCTCTTAAGATTGATGATTGATTCGATCAATTAGCAAGTGCTTCTATTTTCTCCAAATTTGATTTGTGATTTGGTTATCATTTGAAGTGAAAAAAGGAGATATTGAGAAAATAGCTTTTGGTATTAGGTACGGGCACTATGAATTTTTTGTTATGTCATTTGGATTAACCAATACCCCAGCAGTAATGGATATGATGAATATAATTTTCAGATTATATCTTGATTAATTTGTAATTGTTTTTATCGACGATATTTTGATTTATTCCAAGAAAAATGAAGAGCATGCAAATCATTTGAAAATTATTCTAGGATTATTAAGGCAATATTAATTATTTGCTAAATCTTCTAAATGAGAGTTCTAGCAGAAGAAAATTTCATTATTGGGGCGCATTGTTAGTGGAGAAGGTATATCAGTAGATCCAAAAAAAATAAAATCAATGGTGGAATGGCCAAGACTAACTAATTTGGCTGAGGATTGAAATGATGTCTCAAAAAAGGGAGCTGGAATTTTTAAAAAAAAAATACAACCTGGAAAAAATCCAATTGTAAAATCACCTTACAGAATGACAACCAAAGAATTACAATAATTAAAAAGTCAATTGGCAGAATTAATTGAAAAAAGCTTTCTTAAACCCAGCATATCTCCTTGGAGTGCACCATGTTGTTTGTCGAGAAGAAGAATGATTAGACGTGACTCTGTATTGATTATATAACTAACTTAGGTGACCATTAAAAATAAGTACCCTCTCCCAAGATTGATAATTGATTCGATCAATTAGCAAGTGCTTCTATTTTCTCCAAATTTGATTTGTGATTTGGTTATCATTTGAAGTGAAAAAAGGAGATATTGAGAAAATAGCTTTTGGTATCAGGTACGGGCACTATGATTTTTTGTTATGTCATTTGGATTAACCAATACCCCAGCAGTATTAATGGATATAATGGATATGATGAATATAATTTTCAGGTTGTAACTTGATTAATTTGTAATTGTTTTTATCGACGATATTTTGATTTATTCCAAGAAAAATGAAGAGCATGCAAATCTCTTGAAAATTGTTCTGGGATTATTAAGGCAATATCAATTATTTGCTAAATATTCTAAATGAGAGTTCTGGTAGAAGAAAATTTCATTCTTGGGGCGCATTGTTAGTGGAGAAGGTATATCAATAGATCCAGAAAAAATAAAAGCAATGGTGGAATGGCCAAGACTAACAAATGTGACTGAAGTCCAAAGTTTCTTGGGATTAGTAGGTAATTACAGAAGATTTGTAAAGGACTCTCCTCAAATGTTTTGCCTTTATCCAGATTGACTTGGAAGAATAATAAATTTGAATGTAATGGGGAATGTGAGAAGAGTTTTCTTGAATTAAAAAGGTGTTTGACATCTGCATCTGTATTAACAATTCCATATGAAACTGAGGTATTTCAATTATTTAGTGATGCTTCTCAAAAAGAGTTGGATTGAGTGTTGATGTAGAATAAAAAGGTGATTGTATGTACTTCCAGACAGTTAAAATCACATGAAAAAAGTTACCCGACTGATGAATTAGAATTGACTGCAGTTATTTTTGCATTAAAAATTTAGTGATATTACCTATATGGTGTGAGATGCGAAAAATTCATAAACCATAAAAATTTAAAATACTTTTTCACACAGAAGGAATTGAAAAGACAGAGAAGATAGCTGGAATTGATAAAGCATTATATTCTTGACATTCATTATTGCCTAGGCAAGGCTAAATGCTAATGTAGTAGTTGATGTATTAAGCAGAAAGTTTAGAGAATAAATAATTTATATCTTAACTCAAGAAGAATGATTAATTAAAGATATGGAAGCATTACAAGTAGAGGTTAGAATGCAGAGTAATCATTGATTCAGGTAGATAAAATAAGATAACTATTTATCCATCCTTAGAAAAAAGAATCGGTGAATCTCAAAAAACTAGTGTTGAATATCAGAAGTTTATTGATTAATGGCAGTCAAGAAAAAGAAGGATTTCAGTGTAGATGATCACGAAAAAATGAGAAGTAATATGCACTTGTAAATACCAAAAGAATTAGATTTGATTCAAGAGATTTTACATGAACCCAATAACTCAGGCTATTTAATCCATCTAGGAAGTCCGAAGAAATATAAAGATTTAAATGCATTATTTTGTTAGCCCAGAATGAAAAAATATATGACAGAATATGTGGCTAAATGTGAAAAATGTCAAGTGGTTAAAACTAAACACCAGAAACTAAGTGGTATGTTGCAATCCTTATCAATACAAGAATGGAAGTGGCAAGATATAGCAATAGATTTTGTAAAAGGATTTCACAGATCAAAGCAAGGGTACAACTACATATGGGTTGTGATTGACATATTAACAAAATCAGCACATTTTCTACCTATTCGCCAGACTGATTCAGTGGAGAAATTGGCTAAGTTGTTTTGGAAGGAAATCATCAGATTGCATGGAATTTCTCTAAGTTCATTGTGTCATATAGAGATGAACATTTTACACTCAAATTTTGGAAGAATATTCATGAAAGTTTGGGCACAAAATTGCAGTTTAGTACCACATTTCATCCATAGATGATAGTCAATCATAAAGACGAATTCAAGTGCTAGAAGATATTTTGAGATTGTGTATGCTAGATTTCGAAGGTAGCAGAAAAGATCATATTCCGTTGATAAAATTCGCTTATAATGATAGTTACCAATCAAGTATCAAAATGGCATCATATGAGGCATTATATGTCATAAAATGCAAAACTCGAAGGAGTTGGTTTGAAATTGGGAAAAGACAGTTATTGGGTCCGCACTTAGTTGATTAAGCCACTGAAAAAGTCAGATTAATTAGAGACAGATTAAAAGCAGCTCAGGATAGTCAACAAAAATACTATGATCCCAAGCATAAAATGATATAATTTGAAGTGGTGATTTTGTTTATTTAAATGTTAGACAAATGAAAGGTGTTTCTAGGTTTTGCCAAGGTGAAAAACTGAGTCCTAGAGATATTGATCCATTTGAAAATATAGAAAGTGGAACAAGTTTCTTACAACCTAGCATTGCCTACAGACATGTCTGATGTGCACAAAATTTTTCATGTGACAATGCTCAAAAAGTGGGTCACAGACGAATATCAAAGAGACCCACAAAATGAAATTGAACTTTAGAATGATTTGATAAATGCTGAGGAACCTATAACGATATTAGAAAGTGATGTTCGTAAATTGAGAAACAGAATAATTCCTTATGTAATGATAAAATGGAAGCACGTGTCAGTAATGCAAGCTACATAGAAAAAAGAGGTAGACTTGAGGCAGAAATTTTCACATCTATTTAGGAAGTATGAATAGATGAATTTCGAGGACGAAATTCTAATAAGGGAAGAATTTAAATATCCAAAAATTCAGGTAAGTAATATTAAATCTTATTTAAGAAAATTATATTTTATATTATCAGTTAATTACTGTTATGTAAAATCTTAGCATTTCTATTGAGTAATAAGTTCAATTAAATTAAATATTTCCTAGTTCTGAATAGGTGCATCCATTAGCTGTGAAGAGTATAAATAAGCAGTTATTATATGTGGGGCCTCTCTTCCAGTGGGTTTTCACGCAAGAAAGGGAACACAAGGTTTGGGAATATACGATTATAGTGTTTAAATAGGAGGAGATCGGAGCACATTTGAGAGGATTCATCTTCAGATCAAACTTTCTGATTCTCTCAAATACAATTCTGAGATCTTTTAAGTGATCATTTCGGCCAAGACTTTTGACGACAAGGTCATCTACATAACACTCGACCTTCTGATGTATCAAATCATCAAATATGTGAGTCATCGCCCGCTGGTAGGTGGCACCAGCGTTCTTCAGGCCAAAGGGCATGACTGTGTAGCAGAAAATGCCGATGGGTGTTCTGAATGATGTATGTTTTTCATCTTCGGGCGCCATCTTGATTTGATTGTATCCTGACGATCCATCCATGAAGGAGAACATGTCGTAGTTGGAAGTGTTGTCCACTAGGAGTTCGGATACAGGGAGTGGAAAATCGTCTTTTGGGCATGCTTTGTTGAGGTCCCTGAAGTCAATACAGACACGAATTTGCCCGTTCTTCTTCTTCACTGGGACGATATTAGCAATCCAGTCAGCGTACTTTTCTTCTCGAATAAAGCCTGCATCTATTAGCTTCTTCGTTTCTGCGATCACCTGTTCTTCAATCTCCAGTCTCATTCTCCTTGGAGCTTGTTTAACAGGTACTACTTCCGGTTTGATTGCTAATCTGTGAACTGCTACGTCAGGGGATAAGCCAGGCATCTCAGCATATGTCCAGGCAAAGCAATCCCTGAATTCACAAAG